>NW_017673987.1:82004-113034 GCF_001879085.1 Nicotiana attenuata
GGTTAGTCCGTTGCACTCTGGCATCATCATACTCTACGAGATCCAAGGGCCCTCGACCTCCTTCTCCTCCAGGTCCTATCAGAAACAAGAACAAAGGAAAAATGGAAGACTTGGGTAACATCAGGAAGGAGAACTCGGTTGAAAGGGTAGAGACTTCCCAGGGTATTCATGTTTCCAAGGAAAGTGTCTCCCAGCTTGAACAAAAGTTATTGAAATTTCAGGAAGAACTAGACCAAGTCCGGAATTTGGCCAGCTTGTCATTTTCCCTCACTACCCCAGATGTCAACTTTCCCAACACTCAAAACCCCGCACCCCCACAAAACATCCCGAAACCACAAAATCAACCCGCTCCCCATCACTACTGCAACACATGCCACACTTCAAGTAACATCCCATTACTCATCCCCGAACCACTAAACTCTACAAATGACCATTCTTACCCTCATCACAACAATCCCATTTATGTGGAAACTATGCTGCATCCCACGCAACCCATTTCAAGCACACCCGAGTCTGATGACAAAGACTCTCTTATCAAGAACCTGGCCGTAGAGCTCAAGAAACTTACTACCCGAGTCCAGGGTGTTGAAGGAAACAAAGGCATCGAGGGGCTGAATTATGAGGACCTTTGCATCCAGCCAGATGTTGAACTTCCGGAGGGGTACAAACCTCCCAAGTTCGAAATGTTTGATGGCACAGGAGATCCCAGAGTCCATTTGAGGACATACTGCGATAAGTTGGTCGGAGTCGGGAGAGATGAAAAGATCTGCATGAAGCTCTTTATGAGAAGTCTGAAAGGGGATGCTCTATCTTAGTACATTAGCCAAGACCCCATGAAGTGGACAAATTGGGTAGGTATGGCATCCGATTTCATGGACAGATTCAGATTCAATACAGAGAATGCGCCAGACGTATTCTACATCCAGAATTTAAAGAAGAAACCCACGGAGACATTCTGCGAGTATGGTACTCGTTGGAGATCTGAAGCTGCTAAGGTCAGGCCAGCCTTAGAAGAAGAACAGATGAACAGGTTTTTCGTCCGAGCTCAGGACCCACAGTACTACGAGAGGTTGATGTTGATCGAAGGACAGAAATTTTCCGACATCATCAAACTAGGGGAAAGGATCGAGGAAGGTATCAAAAGTGGTATGGTCACTAATTTCGAAGCATTGCAGGCTACCAACAAGGCTTTATAGTCTAGTGGCGCATCCAAGAAAAGGGATGTGAGTGCCCTAATGGTTGCACAAAGGACAAAATCCCCGGTCAAATACCAAACCTACCCATTACCTCCACTCACATATCAACCTATCCCAAATTACCAAGCACCCTCACCTTCCTACCAAGCTCCACCACCTACTTACCAATCATCTCCACCTCCTGCATACCAGCCTACATCACCCAAATACTCCCAACCAGCACACGTCTACCAAGCCTACAATACCCAACAAGCTCACTATCAATCACCTCGCCAAAATTTCCCTAGACCCCGGCCAAACTTCGACCGCAGACCTCCCAAACAGTACACCGCTATTGCCGAACCAATCGACCAGCTGTATGAAAGGCTTAAAGCCGCTGGTTACGTCACCCCTATCCCTGCCATAACTCCAGAAAATCCTTCCCAATGGATCAACCCGAACAAAACCTGTGCATACTATTCCGGCATGAAGGGGCATACCATTGACGAGTGCCGCTCGCTGAAGGATAAGATCCAAGCTTTAATTGACAATAAGATCATCGTGGCAAAGGAGCCTGCTCCTAATGTTCGCAACAACCCTCTGCCTGACCACAAGGGTGGAGGCGTTCACATGATCGAGATAGAAGATGATTGGGACCCCAAAGGGTCGATTGGATTGATTGCCGAAGGTGACGAGCCGAAGAAACCAACAGTCACACTTAATCCGATTGTTGTCCAGATCCAGCCTTCTGGAGACACTGAAGTGAACATGTCCATACCACTTGAGTTCGAGGCACCTTCTTCTGCAAAGGCGCCAAGACCGATTGAGGTCGAGTTTGGATCCCCAAAGGCACCTGCACCATTTGAAGTTGCTGTGTTACCTCCCAAAGCGAGGGTACCCATCCCGGTGGCAATGGCAGCCATAGCACCATTCCATACAAAGACCATTCCTTGGGATTACACTGCCGAGGCGAGAAGGAAAGGGAAAACCAAATCTGGAGAAGCAATTGCAGCACAGGGTATGACCAGAACCGGCAGGGTTTATACCCCGGAACATTTAGCTGAATCAAGTAAGCAGGCCTGGACGATCCACCGAAACTGGGCCTGATGACCTCTGGAGGAAGGTACAAGCAAAAGGGTACTCAGTCATCGATCAACTGAATAAAACACCGGCACAGATCTCCATCCTAGCTCTGCTGCAAAGCTCCGATGCACATAAGAACTCCTTGATAAAGATACTGAGTGAGGCATACGTACCCAGCGATATAACCGGAGGAGAAATGGCGAACATGGTGGGGCAAGTATTGGAAAGTCACAAAATCACTTTCCACGAAGATGAGCTGCCACCTGAAGGGTTGAGCCACAACAAGGCGCTGCACATCACTGTGCAATGTGAGGATTATTTCATCACCAGGATTTTGATTGACGGAGGGTCCAGCCTAAACATTTGTCCCTTGGTGACTCTCCGAACATTAGGGAAATGCTTGCGTGAGATCAAAGATGGAACCATCAATGTCAAAGCTTTCGACGGCTCCCAAAGGTCCACCCTTGGGGAAATCAATTTGTGTCTGCAGATGGGACTAACTTGGTTCAATATCGACTTTCAAGTGATAGACATCCTAGCGTCCTACAATCTGTTGTTGGGACGGCCCTGGATTCACGCTGTCGGAGCTGTAGCATCAACCCTACACCAAGCGGTGAAATTTGAGTGGAATCACCAAGAGGTAATTATTCACGGCGACGGTAGCAATCCCATATACAGTCGCCAAACCATTCCAACGGTCGGAGGAAGGAGAAAGATAGGTGGGGAAACCTACCATCATATTGAGCGAGTCAACGCCGTGGACAACGATAAATGGTGGGATAACAGGATTGAGAGCATACTGGATTGGAGTGGATATGAACCTGGCAAGGGACTCGGCAGAAACCTCTAGGGAATCACCGAACCTATCAAGCTGAAGAAGCATGGTACCACTTTTGGTTTGGGATACGAGTACACCTGGAAGGAATTCAAAGAATGGTCGCCACCCTGGCGCGGTCCTTACTATCCATTGGAGCATCCGATACCCCGTCTAGAGCAGACTTTCCAACCAGCCGAAGTCATTTATGGGTCAGAAGAAGAGGAATCATTAGCAGTAATGACGAACTTGTTCCTGGAGGATGATAATATGGACTGTTGCATCATTTTCGAGGAGGAGGGGGAGGAAGGCTCTTCCATACAAGCCGTGAGCCGAGGAGCACACCTCAACAATTGGTCCATCAGAACCACCAGGGCCCGGAAAGCTTCGGGGTAGCCAGGCTGAACAAAGCACCATGCATCATCTCTATTTTCTGCTAGTTGATCTTCTTTTTGCATTTTTTAAAATAAGAGCTCCAATGTTCAAAACAATTATGAAATTTATCAAAAGCATTTCAGTTTCTTATGAATCTCGCTCTTCTTATTTTCTCTATCATTTACTTTATTTTACACAGCATTACTATTACTTATCTTGATGAACCGACGATTGTAACTTGCGACAAGGCAATGCAACAAACGGATATAGACTCAGAAGAGGATGATATACCGGAAGAGGTCGTTAAAGAGGTTGAGAACTTTGAGAATAGGCCTAAGTCTAACTTGGACAAAACTGAGGTTATCAACCTGGGGGACACAGAGAATGTCAAAGAAACGCGCATCAGTGTTCATCTGTCACCATCAGAAAAGGAAGAGTACATGGAATTTCTGAAAGGTTATGAAGACATATTCGCCTGGTCGTATGATGATATGACGGGTCTCAGCACATCTATTGTAGCTCACAAACTGCCAACGGATCCAGCATGTTCGCCGATAAAACAGAAGCTCAGGAAGTTCAAGCCTGACATGAGTTTGAAAATCAAGGAAGAAGTCACCAAGCAGGTCAAAGCCAAGGTCCTCAGGGTAGTAGAGTATCCAACATGGTTAGCCAACATTGTGCCAGTGCCGAAGAAGGACGGGAAGGTCAGAGTCTGTGTCGACTACCGGGACCTCAACCGGGCCAGTCCGAAAGATGACTTCCCCTTGCCAAACATACATATTCTGATTGACAACTGCGCTAAGCACGAGCTGCAGTCATTTGTCGATTGTTTTGCTGGGTATCATCAAATCTGGATGGATGAGGAAGACGCTGAGAAAACGTCTTTTATCACGCCATGGGGGATGTATTATTACAAGATGATGCCGTTCGGGTTAAAGAATGCCGGGGCCACCTACATGAGGGCCATGACTACTATTTTCCATGATATGATACACAAAGAGATCGAGGTGTATGTAGACGACGTCATCATCAAATCTAAGAGAGCCACCGACCACATGGAAGATTTGAGGAAATTCTTCAACAGACCGAGGAGGTACAATCTGAAACTGAATCCCGCCAAGTGCGCATTTGGGGTTCCTACTGCGAAGTTACTTGGGTTCATCGTGAGTCGCCGAGGAATAGAGCTGGATCCATCAAAGGTTAAGTCCATTCAAGAATTGCCACCGCCATAGAATAAGAAAGAGGTCATGAGTTTCTTGGGGAGACTCAACTACATCAGCCGGTTCATAGCTCAATCCACTGTCATTTGTGAGCCCATCTTTAAGATGTTGAAGAAAGATGCCACTACTAAATAGACCGATGATTGTCAGAAAGCCTTCGATAGAATCAAGGAATACCTATCAACGCCGCCAGTTCTGGTTTCGCCCGAACCGGGCAGACCGCTGTTGCTCTACCTTGAAGTATTGGATGGAGCATTCGGTTGTGTTCTGGGGCAACACGACGAAACAGGAAGAAAGGAGCAAGCCATCTATTACCTCAGCAAGAAGTTCACTCCATACGAGGCCCGTTACTCTCTATTAGAAAGCACCTGTTGTGCTCTGACTTGGGTAGCTCAAAAGTTGAGGCATTATTTCTATGCCTATACCACTTATCTCATATCGAGAATGGATCCGCTGAAATATATCTTTCAGAAGCCCATGCCCACTGGCAAACTAGCCTAGTGGCAAATCCTGTTGAGTGAATTCGACATTGTTTACGTGACTGAGAAGGCAATTAAAGGACAAGCACTGGCAGATCATCTTGCCGAAAATCCCGTGGACGAAGAATACGAGCCTCTAAAGACGTATTTTCCTGACGAAGAGGTATCTTTCATAGGAGGAGATATTGCAGAATCCTATGATGGTTGGAGGATGTTTTTCGACGGAGCAGCAAATTTCAAAGGAGTGGGCATAGGAGCAGTCCTAGTATCAGAAACCGGTCAGCATTATCCGGTGTCTGCCAAGCTCAGGTTCCCGTGCACCAACAACATGGCCGAATACGAAGCCTGCATCTTAGGGCTCAAGCTGGCCATTGATATGAACATTCAGGAGCTACTAGTGATCGGGGATTCAGATTTGCTTATATACCAGGTCCGGGAAGAATGGGCAACCAAAAACTCCAAGATACTCCCTTATCTGCATCATGTACAGGAGTTGAGGAAGAGGTTTACAATGACAGAATTCCAGCATGTTCCCAGAGTCCAGAATGAGTTCGCCGATGCATTGGCCACCTTATCCTCTATGATTCAGCATCCAGATAAGAACTTCATTGATCCTATCCCGGTGAAAATTCATGATCAGCCAGCTTACTATGCTCATGTCGAGGAAGAAGCAAACGGAAAACCTTGGTTCCATGATATCAAAAGGTATTTGACAGCAGGGGAATATCCAGAACTTGCAAACGCTACTCAGAAGCGCACACTATGAAGTTTATCCAATCACTTCTTTCACAGCGGAGGAATCCTATATAGGAGGACTCCCGATTTGGGATTGCTAAGGTGTGTCGAAGCAAAGGAAGCATCCAGGTTATTAGAAGAAGTTCATGCAGGGACCTGCGGTCCACATATGAATGGTTTTGTCTTAGCAAAGAAAATACTCCGAGTAGGATATTTTTGGATGACTATGGAAACAGACTGCATCCAATACGTCCGAAAATGCCATCGCTGTCAGATACACGCAGACATGATAAAAGTGCCTCCAAACGAGCTTACTGCAACAAGCTCGCCATGGCCGTTCGCCGCTTGGGGAATGGATGTCATCGGACCTGTCGAGCCTGCCGCATCAAACGGGCACAGGTTCATTCTAGTGGCCATTGATTATTTCACTAAATGGGTTGAAGCAGTGTCATATAAAGCAGTAACCAAGAAGGTTGTGGCAGATTTTGTCCGCGACCGCATCGTTTGTCGATTCGGCATCCCAGAGTCGATCATCACTGATAATGGTTCCAATCTCAACAGTGACTTGATGAAAGCCATGTGTGAAACATTCAAAATCAAACACAAGAATTCTACAGCCTACAGACCTCAGATGAATGGAGCCGTAGAAGCGGCCAACAAGAACATCAAGAAGATACTAAGGAAGATGATAGAAAAGCATAAGCAGTGGCATGAGAAGTTATCATTTGCCTTATTGGGATACCGAACCACAGTCCGCGTATCAACTGGGGCAACCCCCTATATGCTGGTTTATGGTACAGAGGCAGTCATTCCCGCCGAAGTAGAAATTCCTTCCTTAAGAATCATACAGGAAGCGGAACTTGAAGACGCAGAATGGTTAAAGAGTCGCTACGAGCAGTTAGCCCTCATAGATGGAAAAAGAATGAACGCAGTTTGTCATGGTCAAATTTATCAGAACAGAATGTCCAGAGCTTTCAACAAGAGAGTCAAACCAAGACGGTTCACACCGGGACAGCTGGTGTTAAAGAAGATTTTTCCACATCAAGATGAAGCCAAAGGGAAATTCTCTCCCAATTGGCAAGGTCCATACATGGTTCATCGGGTTCTGACAGGAGGAGCCCTTATACTTACAAAAATGGATGGAGAAGTCTGGCCAAAACCAATCAACTCGGATGAAGTCAAGCGATACTATGTGTAGCACTTATGATTTTCTTTTTGATGTAATTTGAACTACGTCTGACCTGATTCCCGTTTAAGAGGGGATACGTAGACAGCCTTATGGGTTCGGTCACAATTCAATAAAATCTTCAATTTCCCCGATATTGAAAACTGGGGCAGAATTTTGAGGAAGACCCTCAAAATTCCGAAGTTGATTTTCAGCCAGTCATCGCACGCAGCCATCGGAAGACCAGACCAGTAAACTGGGGCAGAATTTTGAGGAGGACCCTCAAAATTCCGGAGCAAAAGAGGTCGTAATGTCTTGAATTGCGTCGCAGTCGTCGGTTCATCTAAAAGAAAACTATTTTCAATTATGTATTTACATCATACTTTTACTAAATCCTGCATGGCTACTATCAAAATTGCTTTATTTAGCGATGCTACCCCCAATGAACAGCAAGAGCCGAGTAGCGAAGGCCATAGGAGGACGAACTAACCTTCCCCCTTTACAAAACTCACGATTTTTTGTTTGAATGCAGGCACCCCAAGACATAAGATCATCAGATACGATTACATACTCATACTTTTTCAGGAATACAACTCTCAGAATCACCGCTTACTTACAAGTGCTATCCGCACGTGACATCCCCCAACAGCCACAACGACGCAATCAACTATCAGCTATCATCTATCAGCTAAGAGCTTTCGTTACTATTCACCTTTATCTGCTGCATTGCACAAGGCTACCTTTCTGCCTTCCGAGACTAAGCATTGCCTCCATCTGCATTTCTCTGCATTGCATAAGGCTACCTTTCTGCCTTTCGAGACTAAGCATTGTCTCCATCTGCATTCTCCTGCATTGCATAAGGCTACCTTTCTGCCTTCCGAGACTAAGCATTGTCTCCATCTGCATTTCTCTGCATTGCATAAGGCTACCTTTCTGCCTTCTGAGACTAAGCATTGTCTCCATCTGTATTTCTCTGCATTGCATAAGGCTACCTTTCTGCCTTCCGAGACTAAGCATTGTCTCCATCTGCATTTCTCTGCATTGCATAAGGCTACCATTCTGCCTTCCGAGGTTAAGCTCTACCTCCATACGCATGGCTGAAAGATCGCCAAGCTTTATTTAAATCTTGCATGGCTAAAAGATCGCCAAGCTTTATTTAAATCTTGCATGGCTGAAAGATCGCCAACCTTTATTAAATCTCGCACCGGCTGAAATATCGCCACTTCATTTAAATCTCGCATCGGCTAAAAGATCGCCACTTATATTTCAAACTTACCATTGGATGAAATATCGCCATTTTATTAAATCTCTCCATGGCTGAAATAACGCCACCTTTATTCAAATTCCGCATCGGCTGAAATATCGTCACTTCATCCTGTATCGGCTGAAAGATCGCCACTTGTATTTACATTTTTGCACGGCTGAAATATCGCCACTTCATTTAAGTCTTGCATCGGCTGAAAGATCGCCAAATCCTGCATTTCATGGGTTGAAAGATCGCCAAATTGTCCAAAGGCGTCATTGTTCGGAGGCACCATTTGCATAGCCCGAGAACGCCATGCCATGGCCTGAGGACTCCTTTAATCTTTTGCATATCATTATTCAAAGGCATCATGGTTCGGAGGCACCATTCTCATAGCCCGAGAACATCATTTCATAGCCTGTGAATCCTCTATTATACGCTTCATGGCCCAGGACGTCATGGTCTGAGGACGTCATCCTACNCCCAATTTTCCCCTATGTAGTTTTTTATATGCAGAATACTTTAAAGATAGCATATGTATGCATATATGAGCATGTCCCAGGGTTTATTTATTTTTCCTTAATTTTCAAAAGATTTTTTTAATCAATTTATTGCCCTATTTTATCAAGGGAAAACCCAATACTTATCCCCAAAGTTATCATTTTGGTGATTAATTTACTTTTTATTCTCATATTCATCCCAAAATATAGCTAAGGTATTTTTTGCACATTTTTTACAAGTTATTAGTATATTTTAAAGCTAAATTGCATATAATTGCAATATTAGTCTATTTTAAGAATTAATTGCATTTATAATTATAAAATTGATTCCAGTATTTTTAATTTAATATTTATATGTTATTTATTAATTTAGTACCTTTAATTTATTTTCAGAAATCATTTTACTATTTTTTTTAAATAAAAAGGGAAAAATGGCTATTTAAATACTAGCCCTATTCCATTTCAATTTTAGCCTAAAATTAGCCCCCCAATTAAACCAATTTCAACCTCAATTGGACCGGCCCAATTCCCCAATTACCCGCCCCTGATCCAATTAATTCAACCCGCCCGGCTCCCCATTAAATATAGGCCGTTGATCAAAATGATCAACGGCCACGATCCCTCCATTCCTTTTTAATCTACCAACACCCCAACCCTAACTCATTTTTCAACCAGGCAGCCGCCTTTGAATCCTCTCATCTCTCAAACACTCTCGAACCTTCCCCTAACCCTAGCACTCTCTCACCGTCTTCTACCTTAAGCCCACCGGAATCCATGGCCTCCCAGGCCATGGGAGCTTTAAACTCACCTCCCTTTGCTCTTATACACTTGGTACTTGAAGATTGGAGGTCTGACCTCGAAGGTTTTCACCCAGATCTCCGTCGATTCAAGGTTCTATGGCCTTTCCGGCCTTGCTCCGGCATATCCAAAGCATCTCAAGCCTGGTTCTAACTCATCTGACCAAGATCAGACCTTTTCCAAGCCTTTCTCATTCTAGGGTTCCTCTGAAACCCTGGCTCTTCGAGGTTTCTCTAATTTTTTTCTTAGATCGGTTTTATATCTGTGCTTTACTAGAATTTTGAAACGTTTTCCCCGATTTTTCTTTCAAAAATTACTCCTCTTCGATTTAGGGTTTCTGAAAGTTTCAAAATATTTCTCTGACTCTTTTTCTTCTTCTCTTTATGTGTATCTGTCTATGCTTTGTTCTTATGTTTTCTTTTTCTACCTTGCATGATCTTCTACAGTGTTCTTATGTTTGCATGTTCTTCTACTGTGCCCCGTTCTTTCTTCTACTACGTTTCTATATCATGCTCTCCCATGTTTATCTTGCTAGGTTTCCTTATGTGTTCTTTTGCTGGGTTTTTTCCGATACCCCCTGTGTACTTCTACAGTAATTTTCTACTAATTTTAATTCTTTGTTTGCCTTTCGCTGGATCTTTGTTTGAGTTCTTTTAAACATGTTTCTTCTACTGTTCTCTTAAGTACTATACTACCTCTTTTGCTCTTATGAACTTGTTTGAGTTCCAAGTTTTCTTAAAACATGCTCCTTCTACTCTCACTATGTTTCGAATCAACTTCTTCCCTCTGTTGCTTCGAACTTGCTATTGTATCTGTTCGTTTTCTCATAAGTCTCTGAAAGAGACCTCTGAGCCTGGTTCAGTTATTGGTCTTCTCTCCTCTATGTCTGATTCGAGTTGAAAACCCTAGGATTTGGGGTTTTTGGTGAGTTTGGTCTTGTGTTTGGACTAGGGTTCTATTTGGAGCCCTGGACTCTCTCAAACTCATTTTGGACCTATGTACTGAATTTGAACCTCTTTGTTTATGACTTTGAATTATTCTGTACTAGACTCTTCTAATTAGCATGACAGTTCTTTTATATGTGTGTGTTGAACCTTTTTTCAAAAGGCTTTCCAACCTATGATTGAATCAGAATTTTTTTTTTGGGGTTAATTGAGTGTTACTGATTTTCCTTAAGTAAAACCTTTTCTTCACCTTTTCTGACTGGGTTCACTCACACCAAGTATTTGGACTTCTGATTTCGTGGCTGTTAATTGATTCTCTTTCCTTAATTATACAACCGTGTACTGTCAAAACCCTGCCCTTAAAATAACTATTATGTATTTACCCCTCTTGTACTGCTTTGAAAAGAGTTTGATTAATTTATTTCCTTAATTAGTTATGCCCGTTTGAATCTGAATCCCTTAATTAAGGGAGATTTTCGTGTAATTGATTAGCAATCAGCTTTCAAAATTATTTCTTGCCTTGTTTCTGCCTGCTTTCTACACTATAAATACATGACTCCTTAACACAAGACGGGGGGATTGAGAACAATCACACACACTCGTAAAATCACAATCACAATTCTCTTCTAAACTTATACTTAGAGCATTCTTGCTTCTTGTCTGCACTTTGGCTTTTACAAGACTACTGCTTCTCTTTACTTGCTTCTTTGAAACTGGTATGTCCTAAAATTAATTTCAGTATCACCCCAATGTGTTTATTTACAGCCCTTGTATCCGTGTCTACTTTCTATCCTTTGTAAAGTGTAACATCTGATTTAAAGTGCCTATATGCTATTGCCTGCTTCTCTTCCTTATGAACAATTCCTCCCCACCCCATTACCCCTATGTGTTTGTGAGTGGGGACTTAGGGCATGGCAACAAGAATTGTTGTCCATGACCTAAGTTTTTGACCCCCTAACCCTTAAGTAGGCTGGAAGGTGCGCCAGTATGTCTCCTTGCTGGGTATGCCCCTTTGCCTGCTCTTTTCTTGTATCTTGTTTCTAGTATGAATCCCCATACCCCATTCCCCTATGTGTGCTGAGTTAAGGTATAGCCTGGCAGCATCCAAATTGCTGTCCAAGGCTGAACCTGACCTTCAATAGGTCTTAACTCCCCAATCCTAAAGCTGACAGGCTGGTCAAGGGTGTGCCAGCATCCCAATTGCTGGGCATGACCACCAACCTGCCATCGCCCTCCCTAATTCCCCTCTATTGCACTTACATTTACTCCTAGTCTCTAAGTTCTGCCCCCCTCCTATGAGCCTTGCCTTGGGACCTTGAGTTCCCTCTGAACTTGGACATTTGAGGGCTGGCCCTTCCACACTGCACTATGTTTCTACAATGATATTTGGGGTGTAAGCATTGCCTGGAGTTCATGAAACTCCTTGGAACTTTGGCACATCCCAAATAAGAGAAAGGCTTTGGAAAATCTGGTCCTTGGAAGTTGGTTTATTCCATATGTCAGACTAGGAGTCTGAATTAGGTTCTCCTTGGTTGGAATTTTAACTTCTGATGTATTTTATTTATTTTTTCTGGAATCATTCAGTTGTAATAATTTGTAATAACTACGGGGCGTATAGTAAAAAATGGGGGAGGGACTCTCATGTTATGCATATGGGGTAGATATCATGCTTTAGGTCTACTTCAGCAATCACGATTTGATCATTACTGCACTGGAAATCATGCCTCCAAAGTTCATTCATCTGCATATAGATATCATGCCTATAAGTTTGTTCATTATTGCATATAAAAATCCTGTCTATAAGTTGTTCATTATTGCACATAGAAATCCTGCCTATAAGTTATTCATTACTGCATACAGAAATCCTGCCTGTAAGCTATTCATTTGCATTAGAAATCATGTCTATAAGTTTCTGCACTTTTGCATACACACCTTAGGCAGACAATCTATAGGTTAAAAAATAACAAATACACTCTAGCTACCATGCCTATAGGATCCCTACACTCTTACAAACGTCCTAAATCAATCACGCTTAGAAAGCATGCCTATAGGGATAACTAAGTGAATCTAAATCATCTAGCTCGTTTACAAGTCTAAAATCAGTAGTGAATGTCGTTTAATACCTGCAGATTTTTGTTGTCTCTTAAATCAGTAATCTTTCTTTAAACCAGCATGCCTTCTGCAAATGTTAGATACTTCGATTGCAGGCCTCATCTAGGCAAACCTTTAGGTAATTAATCAACTTTGCCAGTCTTTAATAATTACAACCAGCAGGCAGGTCTAATTCGGACTTCTTATCTGAAAATATGTGCTAAATCAGCCATCCTTCCTACGTTAAGTTTAATTAAAGACCTAACCAATATTTGTAAGTCGTGCTAAACGATCTGTTTCTTTAAATGAGGAGGCCTGTTTGAGCCTTTAACTGCTACTTGTTCCCCCTTAATTGCTTATGTGTTTTGTTTGTCGCCTTAGACTTTTATCCTTTTAAACTCTGAAAAGCCCAACTCCCTCCCCTTAGGATTAGTAGTCCAAAAGCCTCCGGGACTGATTGGATTGGGAAGGGTGATAGCATGCAATAAGCAACGATACTATTCCGCGCTTTACTACCTAAATGGGGTGGGAATGGATAGATATGGATATGATGACCGCTGCGCTAATACCACGTGTAGCCCCTCTTTGGAGGAGTGATTACTGGGTATTGCATTGATGTGATCCATATTATTTATAAACTTAGGACCCCCTTCCCTTTTACTTGGTTATTTTCAGAACTTTTAAAACTGCTTTCTTCCCAAAACTTTCGCTTCTTTAACTTAATTGCTCGCAGAAATTATGTGCAAATCCCTTCCCCTTTACTTGTTTATTTTCAGAATTTCAAAACTATTCTCTTCCCAAACTTCAACATCTTTAACTTCTTTTATTTTAATCGCTTGCAACCATTACGTGAAAACTACCCTGTATTTGTGATTCTTGCCTGTTTACTTGTCATTTGCATTTAAAGTCACAATTATAGCATGGCCGGGAACCACACTAGTGGATCTTGGGGGGTGCCTAACACCTTCCCCCCGAGATAATTTCAAGCCCTTACCCATTCTCTGGTTCTTTTTATTTTATTTTATTCTTAGTGTCCTAATGCACTCAATCATTAGGTGGCGACTCTTCAACCTCCAAAACCCAAATTCCCAAAGGGAATAGAGTTGTCTGCCCAAATGTCGTAAACCCGATTTCGCCTTTAAGGAAAAAGGGGGGCATCGACACACGACCAATCTCTTTGCTGTATAACCAACAAAATTCTTCGCAGAAGCTTCGCCAACCATGCGACCGCTGATCTGCTCACTGGAGATAACCCACCTGAGTCCGAGCTCACTCTTTAGCTATACAAGACCATTCACTCCTCGTAGACATCAGTTAAATGTGCGGCAACATCCTTCCAATTCAAAGTTATGTTGTATCCTCCTCATATCAAGCAGCTCCTTTCCCTCATATCAAATCTCCCGCCATATAATAGCCGATATTTCAAATTAAGTCGTAGACCCAGCCGCAGAATCCACATACTACTCTCCCACTCTTCCACTTTGGGCAGACTCACTTCTTTAAGAAACTACTCGACCTCCACTTATTACACCTGGCCTTCTAGAAGTCTAACCACCGCATGACACTTTCCACATGTTCTTCCTACCCTTTTGCTGCTCAGCTGATGCCTTAGATCAAAATCTACCTCAGTAGCATTTGAACCAATAGACCGCTACTCATTCTTAAACCTTTCCGAAGATCATCTTTCTCGAGCCGTCAGTATTAGAAATACACATTCAATCCTGGACCACCACACCTAACGATCTCTGACAGCCGCTTCTCTAGTACCACCTTACTATATCCTGCTCTAAGGCGAATCGTAGAAGATATTAACACCGGCGAACTTAGTACATTCAACAAGGACAATGACACCTCATCACAGATGAGAATTCAACCACGCTTGCAAATACCAAGTCCCGTTACTTCATCACCCCAAATTCGGACATTCATAGGCTAATTGATTTTCTTCCGCCGGAAGTGAAATATCATATCTCTGAATCGTGCACTGAGTAGATTTCCTTTCAACTCATTCACCGCCCCAACAAATAGGCAAGTCTCCTACCATCAAGTCAATACTGTGCGATAACCAATCGCGAGCATCATAGAAACCTATGCATAGCTTCCAAGCTCTTAGAAGCACAACAATCGAGCCAAAACGATAGAAAAATCCTTCCGCAAGGCGACGACAATAGCTCACCCAACTATACCGGGAGAAACATCCCGCACCACATCTAGTAGTACCATTACAATTCTTCAATTATCAATTTATAACAAGTGGTTCACGTCACGTAAGATTGAGTAGGAAGGAAACAAGGGCATAAGCCTCAAGGAATCAAGTCGCACGATGAGGAAATCAAGAAGGGAAGTGCTCCTAACAGCCCTGTAGCCTCCCGAAGATAAGTACAGACGTCTCCGTACCGATCCGCGAGACTCTACTAGACTTGCTCATGACTCGTGAGACCAAAGGGAACCTAGTGCTCTAATATCATGTTGTCACGACCCAAAATCCACCAAGGGTCGTGATGGCGCCTGACACCATTGTTAGGCAAGCCAACAACAAATAACTAGTAGCTTCTCATTTTAAATATTTCTGAAATCACTTGTTTTATACGTTTAAACAATACATAATAAATTCCACTAGATAAATAATGAAACATTTAACAATTCTAAATTTCTGAATAAACCCATAGACATCCCAGAACCCAGTGTCACAAGTGCATGAGCATTTACTAGGGAATGAAATAAAATACAGTAACTATCCGGTATATATAGTGGATAGAAATGAAAATACAGTACAATACTCTGAAGGAGACTCTGCTGCGGGTTTCTCGATAAGTGCAGCTCACCTAAGTCTCCATATCAACCATGCCACTATGCCACTAGTCACACATAAACCTGTGCAATAAAAATGCACAACAAGTGTAGTATGAGTACGAAAACAACGTGTACTCATTAAGTATCCCGCCTAATCTCGAAGAAGTAGAGACGAGATGGCAACACCGACACTTACTAATGGTCCAATAATAATATTATTCATGCGATAAATCACGGATTTATTAGGAACGACAGTAAATTCAAATGAGCCACGAAACAGGTAAAAGTTCCTTTTTATTAAAAGTCTCCTGATTCATAATCCATTAATTAACAATTATCTCAACTCGGGGAGAGCAGATATCAATCTCAATAAATCTCAAGGCAGGCAATACAAGCATGCGCAACTCATGCCGAGGTCGTACGGTCCGATCCAACATAAATGTAAAATGTGCACTGCCGAGGGTCGAATGGCGCGAACCATAAATGCATCTATTATCCCGTTCGCGAATCATACATGCGACGCAGTCAAATTTAAATAAACAATCACCCTGCTCGCGAATCATACATGCGATGCAGGTACACATAGAAATACATGCTCAAACAGTGAATTAAGAATTTATCGGGGAATATTTATCCAAAGAAAAGCCAATTCTCTTTTAATGATTTAATAAAATAAAGTTTAATCCTCTCAGAAATTCTTTTACCAATTCGATAGGGTTTAAGAAATTCAACTGTCAATAAGATCACAGATATTCCAAGTACATCATGTTTTTGGGTCCTAGACTACCCGGATCTTACACATATTAGTAGCTACGCATGGACTTTCATCACCTCGTGCGTATGTAGACCCCAAAAATAGGAGCACATAACTAATTTTTTCACCTATGGGGAAAATTCCCTCTTACAAGGTTAGAAAGGAGACTCACATCGCTCCGAAATTTCCATAACCAGCTTCCAAGCCCTTCTAACGAATTCAATTGATGCACAACGCCCCAAAACTATTCAAACAATGGGAAAACCAATAAAATCCACTCTACTACTTGTAACATTTCAAATTATATAAGTTCCCAACTCCGCTCGAAAAGTTGACCAAAATGCCCTCGGGCCCACGTGCCCGGATTCCGAAATTTCTCGAAGATAAATTCTACCCATAGCTTTACTAACTCAAATATACAATTTGCTCTAATTTTTATGCTCAAATTCAAGGTAACAATCCAAAATTCTAAATTCTAGATCTTCCCCAAAACTCCCAAATTTATACTAGTTTTCCATATCTAAATCCATGTAAGATCACATATTTAACTCAAAAATAGGAAGAAATCACTTACCTAGTGTTGCTTGGTGAAAATCCCTCCTTGAGCTCTCGAAAATCTTCCAAGCCAAATGAAAGAAATGAAAGAAATGGGCCAAAACTCATGTTTAAAACAATCTTCCCAGGCTTCATCGAGTTGTACCTTGCGTTGTGCAGGTTGTACATCCTATTACAATTTTTCCCTGCTGTACACCTTCTGTTAAAATGCCTATAACTCCTTGTGGAAATATCCAAATGACAAACAGTTTGAAGATTTAGAAATTAGACTTGAAGATCTTTCATTTGATAGGTTACACACCATATAAGTCTTTATATATTCCGAGATATGAGCTTCTAAATTCGGTTCCATGCATCAGAAAATTTTGTCGAAACTGTTCCACCAGCCATCTTCAATTGATCATAACATTCTGATAAAATGTCCAAATCATGAATGCTTTAACTTTCTGGAAACTAGTATGCATGGGCAACAACTTTTATGTTTTGTAAATTTTCAGATTTCTTATGGATTTCGAGATATAAGCTACCAAATTCAGCTCCGCAATTGCACTAGTTGCTGTCAAAACAGCTTTCTGCAAAAAATTTCAGCAACTCTTTGGTCCGAAATTCATTCCGTTAATCTTCCGAAATCCATCCGAGGCCCTCGGGACCTTAACCAATCATACCAATCTATCCCAAAACATGATACGAACTCGTTCGAGGCCTCAAATAACATCAAACAACGTCGAAATCATGAATTGTACTCCAATCCAAACTTTATGAACTTTGAAATTTCAAACTTCTACATTCGATGCCGAAACCCGTTAAATCACGTCCGATTGAACTCAAATTTTGCACACTAGTCATATTCCACATTGTGAACCTGTTCCAACTTTTGGAATTCGAATCCAACCCCGATATCAAAAAGTCAAACTCTCGGTCAAACTTCTCAAAAACCTTCAAATTTCTGTCTTTAGCCAAATGACTTCAAAATGATCTACGAACCTCCGAATTCACTTCCGATCGCGCTCCAAACTCCAGAATCACCATACGGAGCTACTCCTAGACTCGGAATCCCAAAGGGACATCGATAACACTGAAATGCACTTCGACCCAAACATATGAAATTCCTTCCAAAATGCTAACTTACACAATAGGCGCTAAAACGCTCCCGGGTCATCCAAAACCCGATCCGACATACGCCTAAGTCCAAAATCATCATCCGAACCTACTGGAACTTTCAGATAGCGATTCCGAGGTCGTTTACTCTGAAATCCAATCTTAGTCAATTCTTTCAACTTAAAGCTTCCGAAATGTGAATTCCCTTTCCAAATCAACTCCGAATTCTCAGGAATTCAATTCTGACCATGCGTACAAGTCATAATACCTGAAGTGAAGCTGCTCATGGCCCCAAACTGCTGAACGACGCGATAGAGCTCAAAACGACCGATCGGGTTATTACATATTCTAATCAAATAATTAGTCTCTATAAGCATTGTTCTTTAAACTCTAAGAAATCAACCCGTACAAACCAAAACAAAAGTAACACAAAACTTTTCTCCAAGCTATATTTATTACCTCAATTTATAATCTAACCATGATTAGCACAAAAACTTAGCTACACCTGGCTTAGTCATCTGCACTACGTATTTTTAAAAAATAAAAAAAAAGTTAACATGGCAATATTCACTTCAATATAACTTAATTAAAAGAATTGAGACCAAAACACCACATCAATTTAACTACAATAAATTTAATTTTTGGGCGTTATTGCTCATTATTAGGGTTAAGTCTTTCTTTTGATCTTCTTATTCTGCAGAAATCATAATGGACATATGTATTTTCAAGCATGTATTTATCTCCAAAATTCAGCTTTCACCATAGACAATGAAGGATATCCTCTTAAATATATCAAAAACTAATTGTACGTACGCTTGTGTATTGCAAAGATAATAAATAAAATATATAACCAAATAATTTTAAATATTGATGCAACATGTTTTAATACAATAACCATTATATGTTACATTTTCAAGAGAGATATCGATATCGACAACAAGAGTTCTAATCATAACAAAGAAACCAAAGTATTATATGGGTTCAAACACCAAATATCATATATAAAGAGTATTAGCTATGATACGATTATATCTCTTTTTTCTACAAATATATATATCATTCGTAGGTTGAGACAATAATATCGAATTATTAATTCAAGTATCATGTAAGTATTATAACATTTAAAAAGTAAGAATATCAAAAAAATTTGTGATCGAATATATATATATATATATATATATTTGTATGTATGTATATATATGAGTTTTTGGGTATGTTTACCCTTTAGACGAGAGAGACGATATATTTAGATGATTCAGAATATGGCCTCATTGGCCTAAGTTGAGGGTTACCCCTCCAGAGTTCACAGTTACAGAGTGGTACGCTCGGGCTAAATATGACACCGGGTGCCGGCCACGCTTTCCCAGGTTTGGAGCGTGACATCTTTGACCGGTCAAAATTTAATTTGAAGTACCTACAAACTTCATAGGTAAAGAACCGACGGACTACCTCGCTAAATAAGGTCTAATTCTTTTTAATTTATTTTTTTCAGTATCGATGGACTGTCTCAGTATACTGAAAAAATAAATAGAAAAGAAATAAAATGTATCGACGGACTCAATCGGTATTAAATTTACAATTATTTTGAAATTTGTTTTTATCATACCGACGTCCACCTTCGGTGTATTAATGAAAAATAAATTTAAAAATAAATTATGTCAACCGTGGAAGTCCCTTTGTGATGACTCGATAGGTCATCTAGAGTTTTAAACCTTAATTCTGTATTTTGATACCTCAAATAGCTTCTTTTAACCTTCCTCGATTTTCGTGCGCATTCCGTATGTTTTTCCGAAAGGCTTTTATGTAAAAAATTAATTAAAATGTGAATTCATGCATCGAAAATCCATTTGAGTTGACTTCGGTCAAGGTTTTGAGCAAACTGACCCGGATCAAGATTTTGATGGTCCCGGTAGGTCCGTATCGCTATTTGGGACTTGAGCGTATACCCGGAATTGAATTCGGAGGTCCTAGCTCGAGTTATCGCATCTTGTCGAAAATTTAATATTTAAAGGTGTAAAGAATTTAAAATGCCTGACCAAAGTTTGACTTTATTTCTACTGGGTCCGGATTTTAGTTCCGGAGCTTGTTATAGGTTTGTTGCTATATTTATGACTTGTCTGCAAGATTTGATGCAAAACGGAGCTGGTTTGACGTGATTCGCACGTCCAATTGTTAAAATAGAAATTCTTAAGTATCATTGAAATTTTCATTTGATTTGGTATCCGATTCGTTGTTCTAGATGATATTTTGGTGTTTTTATCGCGCGAGCGAATTCATATAATATTTGATTTGTGTGCATATTTGGTTTTGAGCCCCGCGGGCTCGGGTGAGTTTCAGATTGGCTTTAGGGTGATTTTGGACTTAGAAGATTGCTGGTGAAACATTTTTTCTGGTGCAAGCCTCAGACCTCGCATTTGCGAGGTCCGGCATGGCATTTGTAATATGGTAGTGTCCCTTCGCATTTGCGAGCTACTTCCTCGCATTTTCGAAGAATAGTTGGGCACCAAGGAATCGCATTGACAATTTGTTCGCATTTGCGAAGTAGTACTTGGGGGGGGGGGGGGGGTATGGTTCGCAATTTCGATCAAGGGGTCGCAATTGAGGAAGTCCCAAGTTTGAAATTGTGAACAAAACCATCGCATTTCCGATGGTAGCAGAGATGAGGGACCTCGGAAATTGCAAATGATTTCTCGCATTTGTGGGGTTTGCAATTGGGAACCCCAAGTCGCAATTGCGACATCTGCGCCTGGACTTAAGAAGGGAAATGTTATGACCCTAAAATCGATCCGGTCGTGATGGCGCCTATCATGAAACTAGGCCAGTCAACACGATTCCCAAATCAACCATTATTCTATAAAAGTCATTTTAAGCCATTAATTAACAAGAAATCTCATAGTATAAGTCTAAATTAACCAGTGTGGAATAAATACACAAGCCCGACATCGGGGTGTCACAAGTCACGAGCAACTACAAAATCTGAGTGAGTACAAGAAGGGCTATCATAGTCCGGAAATACAATTACTAAGAACAGTCTGAGTAAAGTAAGAAGGAGAAGTGCAGGCCTGCGAACGCCAAGCAGCTACCTTGCCAACTCCGAAGACCTGCTGAAAGAGCAATCAATGCTCACTATCACGACCCGCAACTCCTGGATCTGCACACAAGGTGCAGGGAGAAATGTGAGTACGCCAAATCAGTATGTAATAAAAGTAAATAAAGACTGAGCAGTAAGAAAACACGTAATCCACATCATAACACTACAACAAAACAATATATGTCCAAAACAGTATATAAATCGTATACCTCGTAAAAACAGATTCACTTTCAGTAAAACTTCCTTTAAAACTTCTTTCAATAGTTTCAAACGAGTGATAAAAACAATGAGTAAAAGTGATAGAAAACATAAATAGTGTCGCGCCCCCTTTTTTCCTCCGCGAAAATAGGGTTCGTGACATTTTGAGGGACAACTCATTCCTTTTGGGAATTGGGTTTGGTTTGAAGAGTCGCCACCTAATGATTAGGGTGCATTAGGACACCAAGGAGTTTTGATTTGAATAACCAGAGATTGGGTAAGGGCTTGAAATTATTCTAAGGGGAAGGTGTTAGGCACCCCTCAGAATCCACTAGTGTGGTTCCCGGCCAGACTATTATTGTGAACTTGAGTACAATTAGCATAGAGACAAATAGGGCTCAAATAAGAGGGGATTTCATCATATAAAGGTTTACAGACATATAAAGTTGGAAAGAACTAAAAGAAAGCAGATTTTTCTTAAAAGAAAGAGTTTGAAATTCTTTTAAAAGAGACAAAAAAAAGAAGGAAAAGGGGGTCCTAGGTTTATTAACAATATGGATCACCCCACACAATGCCTGGTAATCACTCCTCAATGAGGGGCTACGCGTGGCATTATCGCGTGGTCATCATATCCATATCTAACCTTCCCACCCCGTTAAGGTATTAAAGCGCGTAATGGTCTCGTTTACTTATTGCATGCTATTACCCGTCCCAATCCTGTCAGTCCCGGAGGCACTTAGGACTACTATTCCTAAAGGGGAGGGGTATTGGGCTTATTTGTGGTTTTAAAGGTAAAAATTCTAAGGCGACATACAAAAAACATGTACAGCAAATTGAGGGAAAGCACATAACAAATAAAAAGGCTTAGATATACCTCTTTTACATAAAGAAACACATAATTTAGCATGACTTACACGTACTAGTTAAGGTCCGATTAAGTACTAAGCATGCAAAAATATAAAGGTTGAGGCAGACTGATTTATTATATTCAGATAAGAAGCCCAAATCAGGCCTTCCTGTTGGTTGTAGTTATTAACAGAACTGATTTAATTTTAAACCTTACCCTAAGGCTTGCCTAAATTGGACAAGGAACCTATGGGCATGGTATCTATTGGATTAAGAATGCGATAACAATAAACAGAATACGCACTGGTTAAAAGATAGTCAGACTATTAAAGAAAGGCATGTTTTTACGAAGGTTGTAAGTTCTGCAAATGACGATACATCGTTATTACTGGTTTTAGCCTTATACATGAATGGAGTGATTCAGATTCGATTAATAATTCCTATAGACATGCTTCCTATGTGTTGTTGATTTTAAACCCTTTTGTAGACATGGTGAAAATGCAGAAGCCTTATAGACATGATACCTAGATGCTGAATTTTACTTAATGCCTATGAACATGATATCTAATTGCAGTTGATTTTTTAAGACCTATGAACATGATTGCTGGATGAAGAATAGATATGCAAGATTCAGAAGGACCTATAGGCATATTTTCTATATGCACATGCAGAATTTAGATTTTCAGAAATACTTATGCACAGATATCTATGTGAGAGTGCAGAATTCAGAAACATCTATAGACATGGTATCTATATGAGAGAATGCAGAATTCAGAAACACCTATTGACATGATATCTATGTGAGAATGCAGAATTCAGAAACACCTATAGGCATGATATCTATGTGAGAATGCAGAATTCAGAAACTGCTATAGGCATGATATCTATGTGAGAATGCAGAATTCAGAAACACCTATAGGCATGATATCTATGTGAGAATGCAGAATTCAGAAATACCTATAGGCATGATATCTACCCTTTGCATACATAGTTGCCCTCCCTCTTCACTAGCCATCCCCAAGAGTGTATTACAAATTATTATAGCCCAGAATAAAGTAAAATACATCAGAAAAAATCAAAGTACAACCATAGAGAGCCTGATTCAGACTTCATGTCTGAAATATGAGGTAAACCAACTCCACAAGATCATGACCCAAAGCCTTTCTCCCATTTGGATATGTCAAAGTTCCCTAAGAGCCTCAAAGGGGACTCCGGGAAATGCTCACACCCAAATGTATTGTCAGATTAGGACAAGTGCAGTGTGGAAAGGCCAGCCCTCAAGTGTCCAAGTTCAGAGGGAACTCAAGGTCCCAAGGCAAGGCTCACAAGAGGGGGGGCAGAACTTAGAGACTAAGAGAGAGTGCAGTGCAGAAGCAGAATTCTGAGAGGGGAAAAAGGGGAAAGGAGATGGAGATAAGTGCACATAAGGGGTTTAGAGGGGATAGGGAAATTGCAAGAGGCAAGGGCAAGTTGTGGGCATGCCCAGCAACGGAGAATGCTAGCATACCATAAGCTTGCCAAACACATATTAATAGAGGCTAGGATCCTAAGGGACCAGGTTTGGTTCATGGGCAACAATTTACATATTGCCATGCTCCAATCCATAGCTTAAACACACAAGGGGTGGGGAATAGGGATTTATAATAGAAACAGGCAGAAAGAAATCAGCATGCTAATTTGAGTGTTGGACTATACAGAAACAGTAAGTAGACATGGATACAAAAAGCAGTAAATAAACACATTGTTGTGGTGCTTAAAGCTTAAATCAGGGCATACCAGTTTCAAAGAAAACAAATACAGAAAGGCAGCAGGTCTTGTAAACATGCCACAATGCAGACAAGAAGAGAGAATACTATTGTGTATAAGTGTGAATTCAGAAAGACTATGAATGAGTGTGTTAATGAAAGAGTCGTGCATTTATAGTGTAAAAATCAGGCAGAAATAAGGTATGAAAACAGTTAAGGAACTGAATATCAATTAAGAATCAATCACACAAGACTTCCTTTAATTAAGGAATTCAGATCAAACGGTAAAAGTTATTTGAGGAAAGAAATCAAACAAGCATTTTGTGCAAAGTAGGTAATTAGGGGTAAATACATAGAAGTTTATTTTAGGGGCAGAGCTTTGAAATACACGGTTGTATAAATAAGGTAAGAAAGAATCAATTAGTAGCCAGTAAATCAAGGATCAGAGATTTTGTAATCACTGGTCCATGAATGAACCAAGTCAGAAAAGTTAAAGAAAGTCAAATAGCTTAAATTGAGTCATAGGGAAATTAGCAAACAAGGAAAGAAATCAATCAAACCTATATAGAAGGGAGTCTGAAACTAATCAAAATTTGAAAGCCATTTTAGAGGGGAAGTCCAGCACATATAAAGAGTACACAAGTATCAGGCTTGCGAGAAGGGATCAAGTAAAAGGTCTTATAGAGTTTGGCAAAAGTCAGAATCATATGAAGAAACAAAATTGAAACAATGATTTTGAAACTTAATGAAGCAGTAGATGAAGCAATTCTAGGAACTCAAATAGGTCCAAAAATTAGGTTTTTTTTCTTTTGTTTGAAATCAGGCAAGTTCAAAGATGAAGAGTCAGCAAATCACCTAGCCAGGGGTCTCAAAACTCGGATGAACCTCCATATTTTAGGGTTCGACCATCAATCGAGTGCCGAGATGAGAGGGCAAGTACTCAAGAAAGCAGAAGATACTAGTCGAAACAAATTCAAAGGTCTCAGAAAGGAACTGGGACCTTCGACATGCCTTTCAGTAACAGAAACTCATGAGAAACAAAGTAAAAAAGTAACATGCGACTCACAGTAGGAGAACTGGTAGAGAAAACAAATAAGAATATGGTAGGAGAATCTTAACAAGAGCACAGTAGGAGCAACATAGTAAAAGAACATGGTAGAAGCAATTTAACAAGAACACAATAGGAGTATATGATAGAAGAACATGGTAGAAGCAATTTAACAAGAACACAGTAGGAGAAGCGTAATAAAAAAACACACAAGAGGGAAAGAAAATCAGAGAAACATACAAGAAAATCGGAAAAACACACAAGAGAAAAAAAAAAGAAAATCAGAGAAACATAACTCAAAACCCTAGATCGGAAAAATAGAGGTTTTGAAAGGATAGTTTTTTAAAGGAAATATCAGAAAATCGTTTAAAAGCTTAGGGAAAACGCGGATTTGGAACAGATCTAAAGAGATCGGAAAAACCTCAAAGCTAGGGTTTCAGAGGAATCCAAAAGGTGAGAAAGGCTTGGATCTAAGCAGGAGGAGTTGAAGCCAGGCTCGAACAGACACGACTTGCCGGAGCAAGGCCGGAGATGGCTATGGAACTTGAATCAACAAAGGCCTGGACCCAACTCTTCGTGGTCGAGTCATGAAGCTTCAGTTAACTAAACGTGAGGAGCCATAAGTGGTTTGGTGGGTGGTGAAACCACCATGGACTCAGGTCAGAAGGTGGCCGGAGAAGATGAAGGGAACTCATCGGAGAGGAGGGGGAAGGGGGAAGGTTCTAGAGATAGAGAGATAGAGACGAGTGAGGCAAAATGAGGGGTTTGGGGGGGGTCGTTTGGCTTAATTAGGTAAGAACTGATAAGGGCCGTTGATCCTTTAGATCAACGGCTAGGATTTAGTAAGGTTTTGGGTCGGGTAGGGGTAACTGGGGCCTGGGTCAGGTTTTAATTGGGATTGGGCTTGAAATTGAGGTCCAATTTGGGGTCAGATTTTAGGTTAAAGTCAAAAAACAAAAATTGGGCTATTATTTAAATAGCCAATTTTCCCTTTTAAAAATATAAAAATAGTATGATTTCTAGAAATAAATTGAAAGCACCAAAATGATCTATAATACATAATTATCAATTTAAAAATATGAAATCTCATTTTATGAATATGAGACGAATTTAAACCTAAAAATGGCTAATATTGCAATTATGCAATTCTATCCTTAAAAATACCAAATAAATTTGTAAAAAATGTGTGAAAAATACCTTAGCCAAATTTTAATATAAACATGAGACTCCAATAAATGAATTACCAAAAATGACAATTTTGGGGATAATATTGGGTCTTCCTTGATAAAATAAGGCAGTAAATTGATTTAAAAATCATTGAAAAATTAAGGAAAATAATGTAGCCTTGGGGTATACTTATATATGCATATACATGCTATTTTGAAAGGTATTTTGCATATAAAAATACAGGGAAGAATTGGGTATCAACAGCTGCCCCTCTTTACCCAGGAAGGATGAAAGAGTTGTCGGGTAAAGATATGATGGCCAATTTTGACCGAACGAAGGGGTTTGAAAAGATTTGGCCGCGCCCTGGCTTCTGAACTGCCTACATATCCCTGGTTTTACAGGAATCAGGCCATATGTAGTTCAAGATCCGTCGGCGGAATATGCCGATGTAGACTTTTCAAGAACGGACGCAATATTCAGGTTGGGATGAATGGTTAAGGTCTAACAGGGCTGCAGGAACTGGAGCGGGATCACTCCTGTCGAGATGGCCGTTGCTCGCCGATTTACCTGCAAATAAGCAATACAAGCGTATATGGTGCATTAATTTAAACATGATGCAAGTTCCCGTCGGACCATGAATGCTGTCCTTGGACGGTTAGGATGACGTCCTTAGACTATGAAGTCCCGGGCCATGAAGCGTATAATAAAGGATTCGCAGGCCATGAAATGATGCTCTCGGGCTATGATAATGGTGCCTCCAAACTATGATGCCTTTGAATAATGATATGTAGAATATAAAAGGGATCCTTAGGCCATGGCATGGCGTTCTCGGGCTATGAAAATGGTGCCTCCGAACAATGACGCCTTTAGATAATTTGGCGATCTTTCAGCCCATGAAATGCAGTAGTTGGCGATCTTTCAGCCCATGAAATGCAATAAGTGGCGATCATTAAGCCATTGCAGAATGTAAATAAAGTGGCGATCTTTCAACCATGCAAATGTAAATAAGGCGGCGATCTTTCAGCCATGCAAATGTAAATAAGGCGGCGATCTTTCAGCCATGCAAGATGTATAAATGAAGTGGCGATCTCTGCGCCATGCAAATGTAAATGAAGTGGCGATCTTTCAGCCATGCAAATGTAAATGAAGTGGCGATCTTTTAGCCATGCAAATGTAAAATAAAGCGGCGATCTTTCAGCCATGCAAATATAAAAATGAAGTGGCGATCTTTCAGCCGTGCAAGATGCAAAAATACAGTGGCGATCATTCCAGCCATGCAAATGTAAATAAAGTGGCGATCTTTTAGCCGTGCAGGATGTAAAATGAAGTGGCGATCTTTCAGCCATGCAGAAATGCAGATGGAGACATCATTTAGTCTCGGAAGGCAGAATGGTAGCCTTATGCAATGTAGAAAATGCAGATGGAGATAGTGTTTAGTCTCGGAAGGCAGAATGGTAGCCTTATGCAATGCAAAAAATGCAGATGGAGACAATGTTTAGTCTCGGAAGGCAGAATGGTAGCCTTATACAATGCAGAATATGCAGATGGAGATAGTGTTTAGTCTTAGAAGGCAGAATGGTAGCCTTATGCAATGCAGAATATGCAGATGGAGACAATATTTAGTTTTGGAAGGTAGAATGGTAGCCTTATGTAATGCAGAATATGCAGATGGAGACAGTGTTTAGTCTCGGAAGGCAGATTGGTAGCCTTATGCAATGCAGAAATAAAGTAAAGTGGCAGATGGTAGTAGAGTTTCTTAGCTGATAGCAAGTTTCGGTGTCGGGATCGCTGGGGATATTATGATATAGAGGATATTACTGGCGTGCTGGGCTGACCAGTCGGTGAGTGCGACAATCCTGAGAGTTGAATTCATGAATCGATGTGTAGTATGGTATATGCTTTCGTAATCCAAATGCCTGCATCCAAAGAAAAATCGTGAGTTTTGTAGAGGGGAGGTTAGTTTGTGTCCCTGCCGGCCTTGCTTGACCTGTTCGGCTTTGATCCGGTGATACGACATGCGCTATTGGGGTAGTACGACACAAGTAACTTCGTTAATAAACATGCATGAGTTTGTAAAAGTACGACATAAGTATATATTTAACAAATAGTTTTTAGATGAACCGACGACTGTGACGTGGTTCAAGACATTGCAACCTTCTTGCTCCGGAATTTTGAGGGTCCTCCTCAAAATTCTGCCCCAGTTTCCAATTGCGGGGAAAATAAAATTTTTATTAAATTGTGACCGAACCCATTAAGCTGCCTACGTATTCCCTCTTAAACGGGAATCAGGTCAGACGTAGTTCAAATTACATCATAGAGGAAAGCATAAGATTACACATAGTAGCACTTGACTGCATCTGAATTAATTGGTTTTGGCCAAACTTCTCCGTCCATTTCGGCAAGTATAAGGGCTCCTCCTGTTAGAACCCGGTGAACCATGTATGGACCTTGCAAGTTGGGAGAGAATTTCCCCTTGGCTTCATCTTGATGCGGGAAAATTTTCTTTAATACCAGATGTCCCAGTGTGAACTGTCTCGGCTTGACTCTCCATTTGAAGGCTCTGGACATTCTGTTCTGAAAAAGTTGACCATGGCAAACTGCGTTCATTCTTTTTCCATCTATAAGAGCTAGTTGTTCGTAGCGACTCTTCACCTATTCTGCATCGTCGAGCTCAGCTTGTTGTATGATCCTCAAGGAAGGGGTTTCTACTACGACGGGAATGATGGCTTCTGTACCATAAACCAGCATATAAGGGGTTGCCCCGGTTGATGTGCGTACAGTGGTGCGATACCCCAATAAAGCAAATGATAGCTTTTCGTGCTATTGCTTGTGCTTCTCTATCATTTTTCTCAATATCTTCTTGATGTTCTTGTTGGCGGCTTCTACAGCTCCATTCATCTGAGGCCTGTAGGCTGTAGAATTCTTGTGTTTGATCTTGAAGGTTTCACACATAGCTTTAATTAAGTCGCTGTTGAGGTTGGAGCCATTATCAGTAATGATTGACTCTGGAACCCCGAACCGACAGACGATACGGTCGCGGACAAAGTCTGCCATGACTTTCTTAGTTACTGCTCTGTAAGATACTGCTTCGACCCATTTGGTGAAATTGTCGATTGCTACTAGGATGAACATGTGCCCATTGGAAGCGACCAGCTCGATTGGACCAATAACATCCATCCCCCAAGCGGCGAAAGGCCATGGTGAGCTTGTTGCATTAAGCTCATTTGGTGGCACCTTTATCATGTCTGCATGTGTCTGGCAGCGGTGGCATTCCCGGACATACTGGATGCAGTCTGTCTCCATAGACATCCAAAATTCACCGGCTCGGAGGATCTTCTTGGCTAAGACAAAGCCGTTCATATGCGGACCACAAGTCCCAGCATGGATTTTCTCTAGCACTTTGGATGCTTCCTTTGCATCGACACACCTTAGTAGTCCCAGATCCGGAGTCCTCCTATATAGGATTCCTCCACTATGAAAGAAGTTGTTGGATAACCTCCGAAGGGTGCGCTTCTGAATAGGACCTGCAAGCTCTGGGTATTCCCACTTTGCTAAATATTCCTTGATATCATGAAACCAAGGTTTTTTGTCTTCCTCTTCTTCAACGTGGGCACAATAAGATGGCTGATCATGGAGTCATAGCCCTCATGTAGGTGGCCCCTGCATTCTTTAACCCAAACGGCATTATCTTGTAGCAGTACATCCCCTACGGCGTAACGAAAGCCGTTTTCTCAGCATCCTCTTCGTCCACACAGATCTGGTGATAGCCAGCAAAACAATCCATGAATGATTGCAGTTCATGCTTGGCAAAATTGTCGATCAGAATGTGTATGTTCGGCAAGGGGAAGTCATCTTTCGGACTAGCCCAGTTGAGATCCCGGTAGTCGACACAGACTCTTACCTTCCCATCCTTCTTTGGCACTGGCACAATGTTAGCTAACCACGTCGGATATTCAACTACCCTGAGAACGTTAGCTTTGACCTGCTTGGTGACTTCTTCCTTGATTTCCAAACTCATATCCGGCTTGAACTTTCTGAGCTTCTGTTTTATCGGCGGACATATTGGATCGGTTGGCAGTTTGTGTGCCACAATAGATGTACTCAGACCATTCATGTCATCGTACTACCAGGCGAATATGTCCTCATATTCTTTTAGAAATTCTGTGTATTCCCTCTTTACTGATGACGATAAGTGAACGCCGATTCGTGTTTCTTTGACCTTCTCTTCATCTCCCAGGTTAACAATCTCAGTCTTGTCCGGGTTGGACTTAGGCCTGTTTTCAAAAGTCTCAACTTCCTTAACAATCTCTTCCGGTATGTCATCATCCTCTGAGTCTATGTCTGTTTGTTGCTTTGTCTCATTGCATGTCACAGTCATTGATTCATCAATATAAGTAATAGTAATGCTGTATAAGTAATGTAATGAGAGAAAACAATAAGAGTAGGATTTATAAGGAAATTGAAATGCTTTGATAAATTCCGTAACTGTTTTTGAACATTGGAGATCTTATTGCGAAATCAAAACTGCGAAAGGAAAGATAACTAGTAAAATAAATGCATGATGCTTGTTTAGCCTTGCTACCCCGAGGCTCGCTGGGCTCTGCTGGTTTGGATGGTCCAGTTATTGAGGCATGCTTGTCTGCTTACAGCCTGTATTGAAGGGCCTTCCTCCCCCTCCTCCTTGAAAACGACACAATAATCCATATCATCATCTTCTAGGAATACATTCCTCATTGCTGCCAGTGCTTCCTCTTCTTCTGACCCATAGATAACTTCGGCCGGTTGGAAAGTCTGCTCCAAGCGTGGTATTGGCTGCTCCAATGGGTAGTAAGGACCGTGCCATGGTGGTGACCAGTGGTTGAACTCCTCCCAAGTATACTCATACCCCAATCCGAAGGTGGTGCCATGTTTCTTGAGCTTGATGGGCTTAGCGATTCCTTGGAGGTTCTTGCCAAGTCCTTTGCGAGGTTCGTATCCGCTCCATTTCAGTATGCTTTCAATCTTGTTGTCCCACCATTTGTCTTTATCAACAGCGTTGACCCGCTCGATGTGGTGATAAGTTTCCTCGCCTATCCTTCTTCTGCCTCCTATTGCTGGGATGGTCTGGAGACTG
>NW_017673988.1:0-61937 GCF_001879085.1 Nicotiana attenuata
AAGGCAAGATCTATCACGCTCACAGTCCTCCCGGGCCTATGCTGCGCTCCTGGAGGAAAGAGGTCGCGGATCTCCGCACCTCGGTGATGTCGACACACACGGATGGACGCCATGTCATAGAGGCAGGCTAGATCTGAGAGCCGATTTATGGCTTGGCTACGCGCATTGGGGAGGGCTTTGCCATGTAGACCCCAGCACCGTCTTCCGACTCGGATTGAGTCTCAGGGAAGTCTTCTCACTGTTCTGTTCTTTACTGTATTGATATGACATGGGACATGCCAATGATTTTTAAAGTGTGGGGGTGGGAGACTTGCTCTAACTGTGTATTGAAATGTATATAGCTGTTTGTGTGGTAGCAGTAGATGTGGATGTACATATGTGAGTAAGTTATATTAGGAGTAGCTGACTTGGGCTCAACGACGCGACACTTGTTGACGGGTCTCTTGAGGGTCAAATGTCAGATATATATAATAAAAAAAACAAAAAAAAAACTTGTAGAGGACTCTTCCTTGATGACGGGACTATGGTGGACAGTACTCTTGAGGGCGTAGTCCATGTAGAATTTTTTTTATTTATTTTCTTCTTTTAGGTAGTGTAGTACCTCCCCCTTGGTTTTTCTTTTGACCACGGTTCGTTTTCCAAGGGTTTTTCTTGAACCGGGTTAGGTAGATTTTTCTTTTATACTTTTAGGATCCAAATGGGTGAAGGTCAGAATGTAACCCCCAAATGTGCACACTTGCAAAGAAAACGAACTAAGGGTGTAAGATCTAAGCTTGTTTGTGGACTCATAATATATGCCTTAATTTTGCACATCTTGTCTGGCTTGAACACTCGTATGATTGTGTTGATGCACTGATTCGGAATGAGTTACATGCTAAGTGTGTTTGAGTTGTTACTGTGCATCCTATGCTTGCATATGATACCTAGAACTTGCCCCTGTGTTGCAAAGCGAAATAGTAAGTCGTTTGTTTTAAAGATTGATTGAGGCATTTCTTTATGCAACCCTTATACTTGAGAATCCACCTGTTGAATATTACCATAGTTAACCCCTTTGAAGCCTGAAGCCTATTCTTTGATAAACCTATAATGATCTAAATCGCTGTGTTTGAATAAAGCTAATTGTTTGAAACCGTTACCTCCTAGAAGCACTTGAATCACTAAAGATATACAAAAGTCAAAGTGTGGGGTGGAGAGAGTTTAGTAAAAAAGGGGAATCAAGAATGAAGGTTCTGGTTGGTGAACTGGCAGTGTACAATAAATCTAAAAAAAAAAAAAAAAAAAGAAGAAGTACCTAACGAAAAGTGGGGGGTCACAAGTGAAAACAAAATGTGGAATAATGATCGGGTTGAACATTGAAGGTGAAACAAAAGGAAGTGTGTGTTAAAGTGCTTAGGGAAGTTAGTCACTATATCCAAAATATATCCTATCCATCCCTTAGCCTACATTACAACTATAAAGACCTCTTATTTTTGACTGAATGGCTCGATTAGATAGAGTATTACACTAGGGGCAAGCTTATTGGTGTGTCTGTGTGGGCAATGTGAATGCTCTTGCTGAGAGTGAGTAATTCTTTCTATATATGGTTCCTTGTTGCTGAATTTTATGTGTGTGGAACTTCTCTCAAATTTGTTTATGTGAGGGCATGTGACTCAGAAGAAAAAATGAGTCTTCACTTCTGTTAGAGTAATTAGAGTGAGCACAAGTGTGTCTTGGCATGAGAGTCTGCAGTTGAGATATGATTGTGCACGGCTTGGGTCGATCATTGATAGTAGCAGGTGTGACATAAATTGGGGCAATGCATTGAGCAGTTAGGCCTAGAAAGTGTGGTTTAGTGCTCGAGGACGAGCAAAGATTTAAGTGTGGGGTGTTGATAATAGGTGAATTTGACTATAATCACACCTTAAATAATCACCTTCTTGTGTAGTTTTAATGCTAAAAGTGATGACAAAATGCTCCTATTAGTGCTTTTCATGATTTGTAGGTGATATATGTATAAAGACGGCTAAGGAGCAGTTTTGGAGTCAAAAGTAATGAAAAAGAGGCCAACTGTGAAATTTCCTAAGTGACCCGTGCAAAAACAGGCCGAAGATTCAGAGAATTGGATCCACCGCGGTTCCACCGCGACCGCGGCAGAACCGCGGTGGGAAGCAGCTGCAGAAGTTCAGAGATTCCGCGAGGGTGTTTGGCCGCGGTTCCACCGCGACCGCGGCAGAACCGCGGCAGGCGTAGAAACTTCTGGGACCAAAGTGTCAATTACGGAATTTTTAGACCTAAACCCTATTTAAAACATTAGACTTCGCCCAAGAGAGGCATGTATTGATTTTTTAGGTTTCTTAGCAAGGAAAACAATTGTGAGAAAGTACTCAAAACATCTTTCTTCTTTTCTTTTGATTTTATGATGAATTCAAGCTTAGTTTATTTTTCCATAGTCATGAGTAGCTAAATTCCTTGTCTAAGGCTTTGATGGAACCTATTGGGTGATGAACTTCTTGCTTATGTGAATACAAATTGCGAGTTTAATCTTTATTTGTTCAACTTCGTGTTCGTTGTAGTTAATTGACAGGATCCTCAATTAGCTGTGCCTATTTAGTGTGCATAACTTGGAAAAGAGTGCATATTTAGGGTATTGTTGAACAACACCACTCCTAGATTATTAGAGGAATCTATAATTGCGGGTTTAAAGGCGGGATTAGGAATAACGAAGCCTTGGGTGCAATCTAAATTGAATTGTGCTAAATAAAGTAAGCTAGTGTATCTCGGGAGAGTGCAATAGTAAATTACGGTGATTACTCGGGAGAGATTTACGGTAAGATTAGCGTTCATGATTGATAGAGATGTGTGGGTAAATTTGTATGAGCTTAAACAGAAGGGATTCCATCAATAGGGGAAATCATTGCCTTAGCTTTTTCTCATAATTGTTTACAACCTTATTAGTTTAGTTTACAGCTATTTAGTTACTTGCAAGCTAGTTGTTAAAGAACACTCAACTGAGATTTGAATATTTGGGAAACTGGTTCTGAAGAATTAGTGGGTCTGAAGATAGTGGTTGATAGGTTAACTCTCTGTGGATTCGACCCTGGGCGTAATACTCGGGTTATATTTTGCAACGTCCGCAAAGTCCTTTTTATAAGGCATAGTTGGGCGTGATCATAGGGCAAGGATCATTTAAGATGATGTCCTTTTACGATTTAAGCTATATATGTACTGATAGTTTAATGAATTTTTACACTGTTAATGTAATCTACATGTTATATCAGGTTACATATCATTTATTGTAGCTTACCAGTTGCTATCGTGCGACCAGGGGGTCACGGGTTTGAGCCGTGAAAATAGTCTATTTATCTAAAATTTTCTTTTCACCTACCTACACAGTGTATATTTTCCCCCGAAGGGATGTCGTTTGACACCCCTTCCTATAAGGTGGCTCCGCCATTACTGGCGACTATTACGTTCGCCACAAATACAGTTGTGTTTTATAGTGACTTAGCTAGATCGTCACTGAAAATCTCATTTCTGGTAGAAGTACAATTTGGACATTGTCATTTCCATATATTTAATTTGCAATGGGTCTCCTCAAGATTCAAAGTGCTCCAAAAGCCCTCTGATCCTAGTGTGCTTTTGCAAAGATTCACAAGGGTGTTTTTTTTGTTTCGTACGCGGTGTCTGGTACCCGTATTGGGGCCCAATTAAATTCGAATTCGTGCCGGAAACTCCACATTGGGGAGTAAAGTGTACCCATATTGGGGCCCAATTAAATTCGAATTCGCGTCGGAAACTCCACATTGGGGAGTAAACTGCTCCCTAATAAGGCGATTTCATACTCGGGGCTCGAACCTGAGACCTCTGGTTAAGAATAAGAGAGTACTTATACCACTCCATTACAATCCTTTTTTAGCCACAAGGGTGTTATTTAATTTAGTTTTATGCTACACCAAATCTGTTTTATCTGTTTATTTTAGAGATGTCGACCTTCCTCTCCTTTTTGTGTATGCTAATTCAGAATCACATAAAGTACTTTAGATATGCTACTTTTAAATGTCATGATATTAAAAACATACACCTCTTGGGAAAGATTTGTTGAATACAGAAATTACTTTTGAATAATCGCTTATGTTTGCGTGACATTTTAAAAAAATCATGTGGAACACCATCAAAGAGGGTGGTGGAATGATAAAGGTTCCTTTATTGTTAACAAAAATATCGAGTTCGAATCCTAAAAATAGAATTCTTTTTGGTAAGAAGCATTAAAACTTCTCATAATGAGCTCTCTAAAAGGAAATAGTGAACTCCAATAATTAGCAAAAACAACTTGGTAGTGCAAAAGGACCAAATATATCTTACTAATGCCGATAAATACGGTCCTATCCATATTAATCCTCACAATAAACACAACCAACTTCTCTGTTTTTTACTGCTAACCAAAATACCAGCTTTTGACACATAAGTTTTCACAGCCAACTCTCTGAAAATGGCACCAAGAAAAGACCTTTCCAATATCAAGAAGCCTTTGCTCTTCTAGATGAACAACTCTACGGAAGAAGTAAAGGAAAGCCTAGTGTTCTTCCTCCTCCTAATCTTGTTAAAACAACCAATAGTAAAAATTTCTTTTACCAACACCAACCTCAGAAATCTAATCTTGTTCAGTTCAAACCAGCTTCTGCAATTGAAGAGAGAGTTACTTGTTTACCTCGAAAAGACGAGTAACAATTAAACTTGTTTATGATTTTAAAGATACGTGATTTAATTCAATACTAATTAATAACCAAGAAATCAAACGTATAAATTAAGGAAATAGTTGAATAAAACCAATGCTTAAGCCAATCTTGACCTCGAGCAGTGATGGCCTCGAGGTAGGTCCACAAGAACAGTAAAGTAAAGACAATAAAGTTAAGAGATAATTCTGATGAGTAATGAACAAGAAAGTAAGAGAGTATATTCTTTTGCCATTGATTGACGATGCGTTACAAATGATTGGTATCCCCTTTATATAGTAGGGGAACCCTAAATAAAGTACATTTAGATTCACAGTAAGAAATCTTATTGGGACAGCTGTCTAACCGCCTAGTACAAATCCGTACTAACTCGTACAAATCTATTCCAGAATTTACACCATGATCTTGGGGCCATCGCGGGAATCTCGCTCTTTCTGTTATAAAATCATAACGACATTATCTCAAGGTTGGCCATGTTCGGCTCTGATGTTCCTCGAGCACCTAGATCTTCGAGCCTCGTATTCTGCCTTCGAGCTCGAGCTCGGTCTATATTGAACTTGTTCTCTGTTAGTTTATATGAGTCTACCAAACTATAGAGTACCTGGTCCTCTACGAGTTTCCACTGAGAATACTAATGAGACAGTAAGTAAATGAGACACGACATTTTTACGTGAAAAAATCCCACTCAAGGGGACAAAAACCACGACCTACACTTGTAGGCTTTCAACTTCACTAACTTGTAAACACTCGATTACAAGCCACTTTGTAATGACTCTATTACAAAGACTTCACTCACTCTAACTTGTAATACACTAAGCACAAGCCACTTTGTCACTCACTAGTTACAAAGACTTCAATCACTCTAACTTGTAATACACTAATCACAAGCCACTTTGTCACTCACTAGTTACAAAGGATTTAACTTATGACTAACTCTAGTCACAACACAAACTCAGAAAGTTTATTGTTTTACAGAGAGGTTCCTAAGTACTGCTTCACACTAAGCAATTTAGTAATTACAATAAGAACAATCACAAAGTTATAACTCAACTAAGGACAACAGAATACTCGATTTAGGAACTGGTCCGTAGTAGGGTTTTACTTTGTTCTTCAAGCTCTTGAGGATTGAGTTTTCTGTTTTTCAGAAGTCTTGAATGTTTGAAGTGAGTCTTCAATTGTTCAAGTGATGTCTTGATATAATCTTCTTGTTAATACACCTTTATGACATCACTTGAATGATGTATGCACTTTAGTTGGTCAAAGGACAAATGACCGCTGGAAACAGTGCAGTGCAGGCAGTCACGTCGCTTCCAGCTGTATCCAATTGACCTCGTACTGCTATGAGTAAACCACAAGGATATCAGGTCCTTGTCTGGTTCTCTATCTCCTGAAGCTATAACAGTTCATATTTAGCTGGACTCCGTTGATTTGCAATGTAGCCCAAGTGTGTCAGGTTCCCAATCTGGTTCTTGACAGCAAATTTGTTAGATCATCAAAATATAAGGCAAACATTGAAAACCCATCAATTTCCCCCTTTTTGATGAAGACAAACTTAGACAGTGATACCATGTATATTTGGAGCAAAGAGAACCAGATAGGCTAACAGGATCTTCACAAGTTCCTCCTGACTTTATACTTCCTCCTTAATCAGATCCTTGAGACAAAGAGAACCAGATAGGATAACAGTAACTTCACAAGACTTAATACAATCATCTTCCCCCTTTTGGCATCATTAAAAAGACATAAACAGTCAAACAGCGTAAAGAAGTCTAGCCAAGCTAACTCATGCCACATATGTGCACACAACATGATAGAGAAGAGAAGTAGAGAATTCAAGCGATGAGATAATAACAGAGGATAGATTTTATATATATATATATATGTGCGTGTGTGTATAAACATAGGCCTTTGCTAAAAAAGCAAAGGCATAGTTGGACTGTTAAAGACGGGAGCAGTACTGTTACATCCCAACCACATCAAAAAAAGAAACAAAAACATCTGCCATGAATTTTTTTTTAAAAGAACAACCCAAAAACTGGTCACTGAAGGGGTACTTAGAGGGCACTAGGAGTAGAGGGCTTGGAAGCTGCAGCAAGAGTTTGGAGAACTAAGTCTATTCGGGAATTGGCCGATTTTTTCTCATTGAGCAGTTCTGCTTTGAGGTTCTCCACTTGTGCCCTGAGATCACCATTCTCTTGTACCAAACGAGCCACATCATCATTTGACGCCGGAGCCCCTTGGGCTTGCTGACCTTCCAGGATAGCATTCCTGGCCTTCAACCGTCTAATCTCCTTAGTTGCACTAGTTTGAGCATTAATAAGATGTGAGATGGTTGATGTACTGCCTACCCCCCCCCCACTCTTTTCTATGCACTCGCATTCTTCCAACGTTGTATGTGAGAAAGTCTGCTTCTTGGTTCCTACCTTGCCTCTTCCTAGAGGCACCTTGAAGAACTTAAACACTTGCGTAAGCAGAAACCCGTATGGAAGACCATGATTACCATCCTTAAAGGTTGCTACCTTTTGCATGTGTTTGATCATAATAGCAGGCAGACTGACAGGAGTAAAGCTATCCAGTTTCTCCATAAAAAACAGGTCAGACTTAGAGGTCATGGACCTCCTCTCAGCACGAGGCAATAGAACTTTGTTTACCAATTCGAAGAGCAACTGATAAACAGGGAGTAATGCCTTCTTGTGGACCTGGTCCCCTTTTTGGTTCACATTGTCCTTTACAACAGCATTACGGAAATTATACCGACACGCATCCTTCAAACTAGACACACCAACTGTAGGGACCTTAAGAATATCCCCAAGCATACTTACATTGAACACGATAGCCACTCCATTCATCAAAGCACAAATATGGCCGGTATCAACGAGGCTGGCGAAGAAGCTTTGAACCTCATCCTCATACACCTTAGGTGCATCTATTTGGAATAGATGCCCCTATCGTTGAAACTCAACCATCTCAAGGACTTGTCGTATACCAGCCATATCAGAGATTGCTGGGTTAAAAGTACGACCCTGCAGAACCTTTTGGTGCCTCAGGCGGTCTGAAGCAGAACTACTTTCACTCCTCAGCTTTTTCACAGAACTAGGTTCCTTAACAGCTTCAGACTTTCTTTTGCCAGACTTCCCACCACTTGATTTTTCTTTACCCTTAGGTTGGACTAACACATCCTCATCAGAGAGTGAGGGCTCACTCACAACATCCTTCAACTTAGAGCTTGGGGTTGAAACTCTCTCTAATGAAGCAGGCTGCTTCTTTTTCTGGGACCGTCTCACCAAGGAACCGGGTTCCTCTTGGGTTTCCTCTTCCACATCTACCACAAGAACATCTTTATCACATACTAGCACATTGTCCATAACCAACCTCCTCCTTTGCTTCTTACTACTTTTTCTGCTCTTTTGGAGGGCAGAGTCGTAGGCTACCTTTGCTTGCAATCTGGTAGTAGGTCGCTTGGACAAAGACTCAGGAGTAGACACCACCCTTCTCTTGACTATGAAAGCATCAAGAGCCAGGTTGTCTAAATCCTCCTCATCGGTAGACCTCATTTCAGGAGCTTGAATATCCAGGGGCGCAATAGCAAATGCAGGAGCAGAACTGGCCTGGGAATGAGAACCCTGACCTGGGTCCTCCGGAGAGGGGGCAGGTTCCTCATGTGAGGGCCCAGTAGTTTCTGCTAGTGCAGAGCCCTCAACAGTCACTATGGCTCCTTCTTCCCCCACACCCTGTACCTCTTTTCTTTGAGAAATTATCTCGTGCAAGACACCATCAGCAGATACCACAAAGATGGTTACAACACTTTCTTCCTCAACCGGCACCACTTCTACCATGGAAGCTACAACAACAATGGCAGAACCCTCTGCGACCTCAGGGCTATGACCTTGTTCTCCACTTTTTCGTTGAGCAGTGGGAACATCATAAGATAGAGAGGACGGATCAACAATTTTAGGGGTTTCAGGGATGGAGAGAGATGGGGAATCTGGGTCAGGTGTGATTTCAGCGGGAAGAATAGGAGTGGTTACAGAAGACTCAGCGGGGACGGAGAACTCCATAGGTTTTTCAGTATTAGAGATAACTGAGGCAGAGATGTCGGAGTTTGTATCAGCCATTTAAAGGATGGAGAGAAGGTGGTTTAGAGAAGTTCTAATGGGGGACTTATGGTGTGTGGAGAGAGGAGAAGGGTCTTATTCTGAAAGTGTAATTATGAAGAGAGAGATCGGAACCGATTTTGAAACGGCAGTTCTGCGTGGAGAAGTGCAACATTTCAGAGGGAGATGGAACGATTTGAAGTGAAGAGACGTGACAACAGGGTCTGAAAAGGTGAATAACATGGCAGTTGATTTTTGTACCTTTTCAAGACGTGTATTAAAGAATGCACAGAACTATTAACCTTTGGTACAAGAACCAGGTTCTTGACCGTTTATCTGAAAATATCAATCCTCTTTCATCATCCATGCACTACATCTGCAGCTTCTATACTCATCATGCGTGTTTACCTGCAACAGCATTGAAGTCAGTTAGACTTGGCCGGAAAACACTTTAGCTAGTTTTACTTGAAGGTGATTTTCATAGCCAGGTGATGAGGAATCAGGTTCTCAGTTGGGCTTCAAAAGCCCCAGCTTCACCCTGTTTCTTTCAAAATGTTCCCTACTCAATGCTTTGGTGAAGATATCTGCAATTTGGTCTTCTGTGCTGCAGAACTTCATACAGATCAACCCTTTCTCCACATTGTCCCTTAGAAAATGATGCCTCACATCAATATGCTTAGTCCTTTTGTGTTGAACTGGATTCTTGGCCATGTTGAGTCCAGCGGTATTATCAAATAGAAGGGGCACACATTCAGTAAGCACCCCATAATCCTCTAGTTGCTGCTTAATCCAAAGGAGTTGAGCACAACAGGATGCTGCAACTACATATTCTGCTTCAGCTGTTGAAAGAGCCACTGAGTTTTGCTTCCTTGTGCCCCAAGAGATGAGACATGAACCTAGGAAGTGAGCCATTCCAGAAGTGCTTTTCCTGTCCACAAGATAACCTGCATAGTCAGCATCAGCATATCCAATGAGATTAAAACTGTCACCTGATGGATAATAAAGGACCAGGTCCTGTGTTCCCTTAAGGTAACGCAGAATTCTTTTGGCAGCCTTCAAATGAGATTCCTTGGGATTTGATTGAAACCTTGCACATAGCCCCACACTGAAGATAATATCAGGTCTGCTGGCAGTGAGTTAGAGAAGAGACCCAATAATGCCTCTATACATAGTTTGATTCAGAGGTGATCCAGTTTCATCCATGTCTAGTCGAGTGGCCGTAGCAATGGGAGTGTCTATCACCTTTGATGCTTCCATGTCAAACCTCTTCAAGAGCTCCCTAATGTATTTCTGCTGACAAATGAATGTACCCTTTGAGGACTGCTTTACTTGAAGACCCAAGAAGAAGTTTAACTCCCCCATCATGCTCATTTCAAACTCACTTCCCATGAGTTTTGCAAATTCTTCACACAGAGAATCAGCTGTTGCCCCGAAAATGATATCATCAACATAGACCTGAACAATGAGCAGGTTCCTTCCTCGTTTCTTCAGGAATAAGGTGTTGTCAATTTTCCCTCTTTTAAATCCATTTTCTAAGAGGAATTTTGACAGCCTTTCATACCAAGCTCGAGGAGCCTGCTTTAACCCATACAGCGCTTTGTCCAGTTTAAACACATATTCAGGGTGTTCATGACACTTAAACCCTGGAGGTTGCTTCACATAGACCTCTTCCTTAAGAAGTCCATTCAGAAATGCACTTTTAACATCCATTTGGAACAAGGTGAATTCCATATGGGATGCAAAAGTGATTAGGATTCTAATAGCTTCCATGCGAGCGACAGGAGCAAACGTTTCATCATAATCAATCCCTTCCTCCTGATTGTAGCCTTGAACCACTAGCCTGGCCTTGTTCCTTGTAGTGTTTCCATGTTCATCAAGCTTGTTCCTGAATACCCACCTGGTTCCTATAATAGTTCGACCTGAGGGTCTAGGTACCAGGTGCCAGACATTGTTCTTTTCAAACTGATGCAACTCATCTTGCATGGCTGTAATCCAATCTGCATCTTTCAGGGCTTCTTCGATATTTTGGGTTCTATTTGGGAGAGAAAGGCTGAGAAGGCAAGTGAATTTCTGCCTATTGACCTGGTTTGTACTCCAGAATTTAGAGGAGTGATTATGTTGTCAAGAGGATGAGAGCTTTTGTGTTTCCAGTTGGGCATTTGAGGATTATTTGTAGAGGAGCTGGGTATATTTAACTGGTTCTCTTGTGTTTTTCTCTCAGGTACTGGTGGAGTACCCTGTACTGCATCACCACTCTTTCTTCAGCTTCAGTGGTGGTAATTGAGATACCTGGTTCCATTGAAGAAGACTCAGCGTTGTCTCCACTCGGCTCCTTCACTTGGCTCATCATATCTGCCTTTCCATTTGTCATGTCAATAACTTCACCAGGGACTTGTAAGGGTTCTCCATCTAGATCCTCTTCAGCACTCTTCTCACATGATGGATATGACTCATCAAAAATAACATGAACACTTTCCTCAACACATTGAGTCCGCTTGTTGTATATTTTGTATGCTATGCTTTGAGAAGAGTAGCCCAGAAATATTCCTTCATCACTCTTGGCATCAAATTTACCAAGTTGATCCTTTCCATTGTTGAGAACACAGGATTTGCACCCAAATGTTCTTAGATGAGTCAGCTTGGGTTTCCTTCCATTCAGCAACGCATAGGGGGTTTTGTTCAGGAGTGATCTGGTCATGCACATGTTCTCCAAGTAGCATGCAGTGTTGACCGCTTCCGCCCAGAAGTTCTTTGCAATTCCACTGTCGATCAGCATTGTTCTTGCTATTTCTTCAAGAGTTCTATTCTTCCTTTCCACTACTCCATTTTGCTGGGGGGTTCTGGGAGCTGAAAAGTTGTGAGTGATGCCATTTTCATTGCAAAATTCATCAAATTTGGCATTGTCAAATTCTGTTCCATGATCTGATCTAATGCATGCAACTCTAGACTCCATTTTCACCTGGATTTTCTTCACAAAAGCTACGAACACCTCAAAGGTTTCATCTTTAGTTCTAAGAAACAGAGTCCATATGAATCTGGAGTAGTCATCCACTATCACAAAAATGTATCTTTTTCCTCCCCTGCTTTGCACTCTCATAGGGCCACATAGATCCATATGCAGAAGCTTGAGTGGATTTGAGGTGCTTACATCCTTTTTAGACTTGAAAGAGGACTTCACATGCTTTCCTCTAGCACAGGCATCACAAACTTTCTGTACTTTGAACTTTGACATGGCCAGACTATGGAACGGGCCCTTCTGAATTAGTTTGTTTAGAAGAGAGAAGCATGCGTGCCCCAATCTTTTGTGCCAGAGTTCAGCATCATCATCAACAGCTTTCCGACAACTCAAATCACTACTTTGTATGGACTCGAAATCAGCGACATAGATGTTCTTGTATCTCTTGGCCACAAGTACCACTTCACCAGTTGCCAGATTAATAATTGTACATATCTTGGACAGAAACTCCACCTTGTTTCCTTTATCAAAGATCTGAGAGACACTCAAAAGACTGTATTTAAGACCATTGACATAGTACACATTCTCAATAGAGTGAGTGAGTGAGTGATTTCCCCACTTTTCCAACTCCAAGAATGTATCCCTTTTTCCCATTGCTAAAGGATACACTCCCTCCTTGCAGGGCTTTTAGTGAAAGAAAGTCCATGGTGTTCCCAGTCATGTGTTTTGAACATCCACTATCCATGAACCATTGTTGACTGCTTCCTTTCACTGTTCCCTGCACAAGGAGATCAAGAGTTAGTTTTAGGAACCCAAACAAGTTTGGGTCCCTTGTAGTAGACAAGAGGATGAATAAGGGCTCTCTTAGTCCATGCAGGTAACGTGCGTTTTTTGTTGGTGGAACCTAGTCCCTTTTTAGTAGTTACATTTTCAGCAAACACTTTGTTTTTTCTGAATGGACTGGACCCTGGCTTAGCAATTTTCTTTTGGAAACCACACTGGGTACACAGCCAGTTGTCTGGTACAGTAACATACTTGCTATGGGGGTTGTAAGGGGTTTTCTCTCTTTGGAAACCTATTCCCTGCATGTTTCCACCATTATTAACGTTCATGGCAGTGATAGCTTTTGAGGACCAGGTCCACTTTAGGGACTTTTCAAGATCATTTTTTATTCTTTCCAGTTCATTCTGGAGATGCTTGTTTTTCTCAGATTCAACACAAAGACTAGTTTTCACAGCCTTGAACTCGTTTTCAAGCCTAATGTGTTCCTCACTGGCTACCTCTTTTCCCTTTCCAGAATTTCCAGGTTTTGACTTAGTCCCTGGTCCCTCTATTGTTTCCCTTAGGTCTGCCATTACTTCCAAGAGATCATCTCGGTCTGGAGATGCTTGTCGGCATAACTCTTCTGTCTAGACTGTGCCGTGCGAAGCCGCTCCTAAATCAATATAGCCTTGTCCAAAGCATCTTGAACAAAGTCAGTACCCAATAGCCTAGCCTCACCTGGCTCAAACCAACCCGCCGGACATCTACACCGTCTCCCATACAAAGCCTCATACGGAGCCATCTGAATGCTCGACTGGTAACTGTTACTGTAAGAAAACTCTGCAAGCGGCAGAAACAGATCCGATGAACCCCCGAAATCAATGACACAAGCGCTTACAATATCCTCCAATATCTAAATAGTGCGCTCGGACTGCCAGCCCGTTTAAGGGTGAAATGCTGTGCTCAGCTCAACCTGGGTGCCCAACTCTTGCTGTACTGCCCTCCAAAACTGTGATGTAAACTGTGTTCCCCGATCTAAAATGATGGACACTGGCACAACATGAAGGCGAACAATCTCTCGATTGAAAGTCTCAGCCGATCGCTCTGAAAAATAAGTAGTACCAACTGGAATGAAGTGCACGGACTTGGTCAGCCGATCCACAATCAACCAAATAGCATCGAACTTCCTCGAAGTCCGTGGGGGCCCAACTACAAAATCCATGGTGATCCGCTCCCATTTCCACTCTAGAATCTCTATCCGCTGAAGCAATCCACCCGGTCTCTGATGCTCATACTTTACCTGCTGACAGTTAGGACACCGAGCTACAAACCCCACTATATCTTTATTCATTCTTCTCCACCAATAGTGCTGCCTCAAGTCTTGATACATCTTCGCGGCACCTGGATGAATGGAATACCGCGAACTGTGGGCCTTCTCAAGAATCAACTCACATGGCCCATCTACATTAGGCACACAAATTCGATCCTGCATCCTCAATACCCCATCATCCCCAACAATCACATCTCTGGAATCACCGTGTTGAACCGTGTCCATAAGGACAAGCAAATGGGGATAATCATACTGGCACAATTGCAGCGACTTATAAAGTCGTCGCAGAAACTGCAAAAGTCATTATCACGACCCAAAATCTCACCTGTCGTGATGGAACTTATCTCAATACTAGGCAAGCCGACAACCTCAATAAACCCCAAATTCTTTTAAGTATGAAAACATAATAAATAAATTTAAGAGTAAAATCCTACAATTTCTGATACAAAATACTGTCTTTATACTATACACTCCAAAAACCCGGTGTCACTGAGTACATGAGCATCTAATGACATCACAATATGACTTATAAAAACACTGTCTAGAAATATAGAACAATACAAATAACTGAAAGGAAAGCGAGTCAAGGTCTGCAGACGCCAAGGCAGCTACCTCGATAGTCTCCAATAGATAAGTCCCCAAAGTCTAGCAACCGCCGTATCCGGAAGTACCTGGATCTGCACACGAAGTGCAGAGTGTAGTATGAGTACAATCGACCCAATATACTCAATAAGTAACAAGACTAACTTTTGGGCTGAAAGTAGTGACGAGCTCAACAGGTACAGTCCGGTATAGAAATAACAGTAGAGAAATGTAGGCATGCTTTCAAGTTCAACAATTAAACTCAATACAAGTAAGATAGATCAATTCTGAATGATATGAGGAATATGACATCTCTATATCTACATGCCAATGTACATGTTGTATGTGATGCACCACAATGGAAGCCTCGTGTACTCACACTCTCGGAATACTTAATCACTCAGTATTGTAAATGGCTAATCCAGCCCAGAGAAGATCCATCCCAAATATATAATATCAACTGACAGTTAGTGTCACGACCTAAAATTCCTCCGAAGGAGTCGTGATGGCGTCTAGTCTCTAAAACTAGGTAAGCCTAACACAACCGAATTGATGACAGATTCTACTAACAGCTATAAAACATGAACCAGAAATTTCTAAATAAACCAATAGTCTCTACATGCTATAATAACCCATAACCGGTAGCACAAGTCATAAGCCTTTCTAGGAGTAATTATAAATATTGAATACATCACTATTCCGGAACAAAAGGAAACAATAGAAATAAATAAAGTAGAAGGTGACTTCGGAGCCTGCGAACGTCCAGCAGGTGTACCTTGAAGTCTCCAGCCGCACAAGCATAAGTGTCAAAATCCAACTCAATCCGAAGTACATGGTTCTGGACAAAAATATGCAGAAGTGTACCATGAGTACACCACATTGGTATCCCGTAAGTATCAAGCCTAACCTCGGCAGAGTTGTGACGAAGCCAGGACAAGACACCTACCGAATATGTAAACCTGTACAGGATTTGACATAAAGATAGCAAGGAAGGAATATCAATGTCATTCCAATAGCAGGAAGAATTCAGATTACAAACAGTAGTAAAGATAAGGGGAACACGAATGGCAACGAGAAATAACCAAGTAATTAAGCAGTAACATAGTTAGGGTACCGATGTAGTATAAATGTGCTAGGTCAACTCACCGAATCAAATCATTTCTAATACACAATTTTCAACAATCCCACTTCTCATAATCTCATATCATAAATCACAACTTCCAATCCTTTAACACACATGGCACCTTATGCCCACATTTTCCATCTCACTTTGCACGGCAAAATCCACGTGCTACTCGGTACATAATTTTCGTGACCAATGCTAACTAGGATGTTCAAGAGATTTTATTTTTATAGCGTAAAGTAAAATTACAGCTTCTAAACCAAGTAGGAAACCGATGAGAAGGATGAGTTTATTTTAGAAATCATTTGGGTGAAGAAAATAACATTTTCAAATAAATACAACATCAGATGAGCGACTAAATTTAATATCGAATTTATTAAATTAAAACATAATACCAATTCCTTTTTAAGTAAAGTAAAAACATCAGACAAAGTAAGGAGATTAAGTTGAGAAATCAATTAAAGTAAAATATGAAAACTATTAGAAATGGTAAAGTACCGAATAAAATGACGAGTTTTAACTTAAAGGTCATCTAAGGTAAGCACGTTATTAATTTTTTTATTTAAAATCGTTATGTTACCACAACTCAACAGAGTATGAGATAATGACCCAGCGTAGTAAATTCATCTTGAAAATTAATTCACCAAAATAATAGTAATAGGAAAGGACAACAGGGAATGGCGACAAAGCAGTAAACTAATAGAACAACTCATCCTCGAACACCAGTAAAAACAAAACAAGAAATACCAATCCTCTGAGTCTCGTACGAAAGAATCGAAGCCAACACAGAACAACAAGGAATACAAACACATAAACTGTTGTGGCACGCAACCCGATCCTACCACACAACACTATCCACCCTTATTCCACCATGTAAATGTCAATAGTAATAAATAAAAATATGTTGCGGCGCGTAACTCGATACCACCATATAATTAGAGTCAATATCATAATAATAAATAAAATATGTTGCGGCGCGCAATCCGATCCCACCATACAATATCAATATCATAATTCGCCCTTATTTCACCGTAACAATCCACCCTTATTTCACCTGTTGCGGCGTGCAACCCGATCCCACCGTACAACAATATCATAATATAAATATCCTCCTTTATTTCACCATCTCCCTTATTTCACCTGTTGCGGCGTGCAACCCGATCCCTCGTACAACAATTTAAATCAACAGCAATAATTCAATAACTGAATTTACAAGAATTTTTACAATACTGGTTTGAGTATACGACAACAAAGGAACCACGTTAAAATCAAAGGAATACAAAAACCTTTACATAAATGACAGGACATGTAAGGCACGTGATAACTAAGAGTGCAATCACAATAATTTGGACATGTAGCAGATACGCACAGTGTCATAGAAGAAACTCAACAATTAAGAGGTAACAATAAATAAGGAAGGCAAGAACTTCAACTAAGGCATATAAGGGCCAAATAATGAGTAGGAGGTACAATAAGTGCTAACAACGTCAAATAGAGCATGTAAGAGTAGCCTAACAACGAGATATCACTTGTTATGAGAATTCAATCAAAGGCATGGGAAGAGACTTAGACAATCAAAAGCGGTCAATACCACATATAGACCGTGTACCCACTCGCCACCTTGCGTACACAGCTTTCACATAACAAGATGGCACAATTAACTTAATTCCTAAGGGGTAGTTTCCCCCACACAAAGTTAGATAAGACAGTTACCTCAAATCGGCCCACTCAATACTTAATTTAGCATTTTCTTTACAAATTCACCTCGCTCGGCTCAATCTAGCCAAAAACGACTTGAATACATCACACAATGCAAGAGAAAAAAATTTAGCTATGATATTTATACAATTTCTAAAAAGTCAACAAAAGTCAATCCCGGGACCGCCCGGTCAAAATCGGGTCCAAGGGTAGGTCTTGAATAACTATAGCCCCACAAGTCCATATACGTATTTTGTTTCCAAATTCGAGTCAAATTCGACTCTCAAATCCCAAAATTTCATTTTTCAATACTTTGATAAAATCCCCAAATTTTACCTTAGATTCTTATGAATTTGATGTTAAATATAATGTATAATCATAAAATATAGTTGAAAATTGATTAGAGGTACTTACCTAATGGTTTGGTATGAAAATTCATCCACAAAATCACCTCCCATTGAGGCTAGGGTTCAAAATATTTCAAAAATGAAGCTAAAACTTGGAATACTCAGCTATAAGCAGGTTGCAGATGTCGCATTTGCGACATGGGGTTCACAAACGAGGAATCCTTAAATGCGGACAAAACATCGCAAAAGTTACCCCCTGACAGACCATACGTAGATCAAATTTGCGATCAAACCTTCACAAATGCGAAGCAATAGTAGCCGCAAAAGCGAACACTGTCATCGCAAAAGCGGACAGCCGAGAGTCGCAAATGCTACTCCAGTATCGCATTTGCGATTGAATCCCAATCCTCCCCTGGTTCGCAAATGAGAGAAAATACTCGCAAATGCGGTGGCCGCATTTACTACCTGCTCATTGCAATTGCGATGGCACCACAGAATCCTTAATAAAATACTTCGAAACTAATCTGAACCTCACCCGAACCAAAATCCGAACCCGATAGCCTTAAATTTAATCCATGGTCAAACCTAGGAAAATTCTAAACCTTTAAATTTTCAACTTCCGCCAAATGATGCCGAAACCCTCTAGAAAAATCCAAATGAAAATTTGGGCATACACCCAAGTCCAAAATCACCATCCGGACCTACCGGAACTATCGAACTCCGATCTGAGGTCAAATACTCAAAAGTCAAACCTTGGTCAATCCTTTCATCTTCGAGCTTCTCAAATGATAGTCACTCCTTACAAATCTTTTTTGAACCTCTCAACAACTCGAGGTGATGATGCACACCATAATACACTATGAGGATCTACTTGTGATCTCAAACTACCGAACCGGACACAATTGCTCAAAATGACCAGTCGGGTCATTACAGTCAGTCACTTAGTACTCTATAAGGCCAACCCAACCCAGGGAAAATTCATCCCCAAATATAAATGATTTGGGAAAGATCCATGCCCAGGGAAGATCCATACCTCAATATAAATAATTAGGCAAGATCCTTGCCAGGGAAAATCCATCCCAAAATGTAAATGATTCGGGCAAGATCCATGCCGAGGGAAGATCCATCCCCTAATATAAATAATTAGGTAAGATCCATGCCAAGAAAAATCCATCCCAAAATGCAAATTATTGGGGCATGATCCATACCCAGGGAAGATCCATCCCTCAATATAATATTAATTGCGCTCAATAGGGAGGGGGGGGGGGTGCAGACTCCGGAGGGGCTCATTCAGCCCAAGCGCTATAAGACAAATCCATGCGTAAATAAATAAAACATGACGCGGCGTACAACCCGATCCTATAAATATCACTCACAATCTCCAGTCTCTCGGGCTCATAATGACATGAAAATCAGCCCGACATGATGATATGGTTTATCAATGAATGGAAACAAAGACTAAGATATGATATGCAAATAATAGATGAGACTGAGTACAAACTTATTATTTAAGCAAATAATTCAGTAGCAACACGACCTCTGTGGGTCCCAAGAATATCGGCACGTAGCCTAAACATGATCTCTAATATAAGTCTCAGCTCAATTTCTCTAACACGTGGAGGATATGTAGATAATGACATGATTATTTGATTATGCAACTCCACAGAATAAATTAAGTCACAATTTCTATGGTGCACGCCCACATGCCCGTCACCTAGCATATGCGTCACCTTTATACCAATCATATAACACGTAATTCAAGGATTCATACCCTTAGATCCATGTTTAGAAGTGTTACTTACCTCAAAGCATGCAATTCTTTATTCCAATAAGCCTTTTTCTTGCGATTCGACCTCCATATGTCTCGAATCTAGTCACAAACAATTCACTATACTCAATACAAATTATAGGAATAAATTCCATACAAAATGCTAAGTTTCCAAATAAAATCCGAAAAAGTCAACTCAAAAGTCAATAGTGGGGCCAACATCTCGGAACCCGATGAAAGTTACAAAATCCGAACGCTCATTCAATCACGAGTCAAACCATACCATTTTCACAAATTCCGACATCAACTCGACCTCCAAATCCTCAAATCTTATTTTCAAATCCCTAGGCCCAAATTCTCGAATAACACCTCAAAATCACGAAATCTACTGGGAATATTCAATGATAATTCAATATTATGGAGTAAAAATGATCACAAGTGACTTACCTCAAGAAGTCCCGTGAATTCTCGCTCAGAAATCGCCCCAAACCGAGTTTTTTCGTCCAAAAATGATGAAATGAGCTTATAAAAAAACTGCTCAATAAAAACACTAATCTGGTCAATAAAAGCCCAGTTCTCGTCGCTAAAAGAGCCAAATCTGGTCGCTGAGGTGCGCACCAGAACCTGTTGCACCAACAATTTATTTTTCACTAAAAAGGCTCTAACTTCATCTTACGAACTCGGAATTTGACGATTCTTGTTCCTGTGAGTCACAAATAATAATACGAAGCTAGTCATTGAATTAAAACTCAATTCTGAACTCATTAGATTAATACAATACCAACTTCGCTCGTTAGATAATTAACTCATGCTTCGCTGTAAAAACCCAATCGCGACTTCATGAAATTAGACCAAACATTCTAGATCATTCTTATAATTCATTATCAAACTCCCGTAAGTCTCTAAATCGAATTTCAATCTCTAGAACTAAAAATTGACCTTTGGATCATTATATGCTTATGCTCAAAACAATGTCAAAACTCCAAGCACGTTGAAAGAACTCATCCAAAACTCATCCGAGCCCCATGGGACCCCAACCAAGTATACTAACAAGTCCCAAAACATGATACAAACTTGCTCGGAGCCTCAAATTGCCTCTAACAACACTAGAATCACGAATCGCGCGTCGAATCAAGCCTAAGAAACTTATGAACTTTCGAATTCCAAACTTAATGCTGATTCATACCAAACCAACTCCGATTGACTTTAAATTTTACACACAAGTCATAAATGACAGTACAGGCCTATTCAAACTTCCGAAACCGGGATCCGAACTAGACATCAATAAAGTGAACTCCCGGTCAAACTCCCAAGCCTTTTATTTCCTATTTACGGCATTTCAAGCAAAATTTAACCACGAACTTCAAAATAAATATCCGGACACACTCCTAAGTCGGAAATCGCCACACGGAGCTGATGGAACCATCAAAATTCTATTCCGAGGTCGTTTATACATAAGTCAACATCCGGTCAACCTTTTCAACTTAAGCTTCCAACCTTGAGATTCATTCTTCCGAACATATTTCGAAACACCTGAAATCCAAAACCAACGATTCAAACAAGTCATAATATATCATATGAAGTTATTCAAGACTTCAAATAGTAGAAAGGAGCGTAAATGCCCAAAATGACCGGTCGGGTCGTTACATTCTCCCCCACTTAAACATACGTTCGCTCTCGAATGTGCCAATAGTTGTTCCTAAGCCTTTAAATCACTGTTCCACCTTACCATGCACATACCCAGGGGTGATCCCACGTTACCCTATACCATATAGGCCTGACACACAACATAACTGAAAGTAATTAATTTAGCCTTAGCCCATAGACCTTGGAATCCAATTTCCGACATCCAAAAATTTCTTTCAAGACCCAAATCTCACATCTTCCCACTGTTTGAGTATTAACAAGCTATGTTAATCCTTAACCATAACTCCAGATATAATCACTTGATATACCACACGACTCGCATACTCGCAGTAATTTTTAATTACTGTAGCTGCTTAAAAACAAACCCGATATAGGTATTAAACCCCATATCAAACAACACATCGTTACAAAACCTTTGTACACTACCGATAATGAAAGAAACACGCGAAATCTTATAACTACTTACCAGATCAACAAGTCATGGAGCTTTTCCTTGTTCGACAAATACTATAGCGCCGACTTCTAAAATTATTCTTCCACATATGCCATAATCAAAACTGATAGTACCCATTCTAGGTCCAATGACCTTATATTATCAAACACAACTGTTCCATAGACACACACACCAATATAACTCAAGACACAAACTACACAATCAGTGCCGCTAGAAATGGAAAATGTCTCAAAGAAGAGAACCGTTTTGCAAGTTCAACAAGCATCACCACAACCACAATGCTATGGGCTCATCATTCATAGTAGAACCAAGACAAACGAATCTAATAATGGTAACCAGCTCACCTAGAGATCACAATAACATCAACCGCACGGCAACTCATGTGCCAATAACATAATCCGTCTGGCATGGTCACAGGCCTCTAGTCCAAGCATATTATACAAGAGCAATCAAACAAGTAAACATGTATATGCTAAATGAAATAAGATTATCATGCTCCTGGACTGGTATAAATAACACGCTATAGTGTAGGTGTGTGCAAATTGTGCTAACACGGCTCAAATCGACAAACTATCACAGAAATAGTAACTACCAAGTTTATTCGGGAAATTAGCCTCTTTGTAACCTCAAGTATATCCCATATAGTTCTCAATAAATGTACGAATACGAGAATGTTATAACTTTACGCTTAACAGTCAACGCTAGGCATATCATAGCCTAAGCATTTTCCCGAGCATGAATAATTACCCCGGTGCTCGCATATGAGCTCAACCCCATGCATATGCGCACTCATAGCGCAAAGCTATCACAATAATTCACGCAACTAGTGCCTCCACCGAGTTTAACTAAAATACTCACCTCAAACAGGCCGCATCCCAAAAATAATATGCTTCTGGGAACTCCTAGTCCCCAAATTCATAGAACACATGAATCACCGTAACTAATCCCAACTCCAGCACTCGAATGTCTAACAAATCTCTCATGCACGATCATTTCACGAGGGATACTTCCCTAATTCTTCCGTGCCACATAGCAAAAATTTGAATATCAGTAGTCTATCAACCAGGTGAGTACCACAATACGAACGAAACATCTGTAAGCTCAAAATACAGTGCGCCTTCTGAATGTACACTCTTCTAATGTAACACCACTAGTACCAATATCTGAAATCGTCTGTACTCCATAAAATCATGACCTTCCTTTAAAATGAATCGTATACTTGCACATACAAATCCCAAATCTCACACCATGTACCACCTCTATTAGTCCATCCTATGAGAATACGAGAACCTCATTAACACTTTGAGTCATCAGCAGAATACATACCCGATCAGTTAGAAAATGAAACTACTCGACCAGTCGTTTTGAGCATTGGAATTCCGTTAAGATATTTGAAGTCTTAAACAACATTGTATGATGTATTATGACTTGTGTGAATCGTCGGTGTTAGTTTTGAAGTTATTTAGAATCGATTTGGAAGAATGAATTTCATTGTTGAAGCTTTAAGTTGGAAGAGTTGACCAAGTTTGACTTTTGTGAATTTGTCCATGGAACGGAGTTTTGATGGTTCCGTTAGGTCTACATGGTGATTTTGGGCTCGGTCGTGTGCCCGGATTTGCATTTGGATGCCTCTAGAAGGTTTCGGCACAAATTGGCGAAAGGACGAAATTTGAAGGCTTGGAAAGTTCATAAGTTTGACCGCGAGTTGACTTTAAGGATATTTGGTTCGGATTATGTTTCTGGGAATTGGAATAGCTTAGTTATGTCATTTGGGACTTGTTTGCAAATTTTGGGTTCATTCCAGGTTATTTGATATGTTTCGGCGCGAGTTTTGGAAGTTGAAAGTTCAAAGTTCGTTTAAGTTCAAATTGAGGTGTGATTCATCGTTTCGATGTTGTTATGTGATATTTCAGGCCTCGAGTAGGTCCGTGTTAGGTTATGGGACTTGTTGGTATGTTCGGATCGGGGCTCGAAGGGCTCAGGTGAGTTGCGGATGTGTTTCGGATCATTTTCCTTCATTTTTAACATGCTTGTGTGTTCCGGTTTCTGGTGCATGGATTGTTCTTCGTGATCGCAGATTAGTAGATGCGATCGCATAGGTGAAGATCTAGAGTTGAGCAGTTCCTTCTTCGCATTCGCGAGTAGCTTTACGTGATCGCGTAGTTTTCTGGCGATTGGGCATCGCATTCGCATGAGTCAGATCGCATTCGCGTAGTGATGAGTTGAGAAGATGGGGCTAGAGAATTTCTTCAACGCGTTCGCGTAATATTGGACGCATTCGTGAAGGTGTGAGGCAGTGTTGTTCGCGTTCGCATGACTTATAATGCGATCGCATAGAACTTTTGTTGGAGGCAATGTTGCATGATCTTCGCGATCGCCTAGCTTTGTTTGCGATCACATATGGTATTTTCTGGGCAGTGAAATTTTCTTCTTCATGATCGCTGATGGTATTTTCACGATCGCGGTTCATTAATTCGCCTAGTGATTATAAATTACTCTATTTTGGGGGTTTCGGCCATTTTAGCATATTTGGAGCTATGGAGCTCGGATTGGAGCATTTTTAGGCGATTTTCACCATGTAGATTGGAGTAAGTGTTCTCTACTCATTTTTGATTTTATATCATAAATCTAGCTTTGTTTTTGGCATTTGATTGAGTGTTTCAAGAGAAATTGGGGTTTTTTTGCCTAATACTTCATAAAGCGAATTTTTGAGTTTTGAACATCGATTCATAGTCGGATTTGGATGAAACTAGTATGGTTGGACTCGTAATTGAATGGGTTGTCGGATTATTTGAGTTTTGTCGGTTCCGAGGTGAGGGTCCGCATTTGACTTTTTGGTTGATTTTGGGCTTTTGAGTAAAGATTCGACCTTTATCAATTGGAATTGTTTCCTTAGGCTTTATTTGATTTATTTGAGTTGCTTTTGGCTAGTTTCGAGTCGTTCAGAGGTCGGTACACGCGAGATGGAATTTTTGGAGCATCGTTTGGCTTGCTCGATGTTGGATTTGGCTTGTTCGAGGTAAGTAACACTTCTAAACTTGGTGCTGAGGTTATGAAACCCCCAAATTATGTGTTATGTGTTTGGGATTGAGGTGACGCACATGCTAGGTGATGGGCGTGTAGGCGTACACCATGTGAATTGTGACTCAGTTATTTATGTGGTATTGTGTAGTTACCTGATCTTATCTGTAACCATGAAATCTCTACGTGCTAGAGTAATTGATCTGTGATCCATGTTAGAAACCATGTCTAGGCTACATGCTTATCTTACTAGGACCTGCTGAGGTCATTTCTGTTGTTGAGTTATTTGCTTACATTGCAATTACATACTCAGTCTTATGCATTCATATACATATCATATCTCAGTCTCTGTTTCCACTTATTGATACATCACATCATTATTTTTTGGCTGATTTTCATGATATTATGAGCCCGAGAGACTGGAGAGATTGATGACTGAGCGAGGCCGAGGGCCTGATTATGAGGATATTGATGGGATTGGGCTGCACGCCGTACCAAGTATTATTGATTTATCTATGGGATCAGGCTGCATGCCACAACATGTTTTATTGATTATGCCATGATTTGCTTATTATAGCACTTGGGCTGGAGGAGACCCTCCAGATTCTGTACACACCCCCAGTGAGCCAAGGTACCTACTGAGTGTGAGTGCCGAGCGCGAGTGCCGGGTGATTAAGAGGATTGACTGACCGTGAGGACTGAGTGGCTGTGAGGACTGAGTGAGTGTGAGGATTGAGTGACTGGGAGGACTGAGTGCATTGATACACCGAGAGTATGCATATCGTTTTATCACTACATTGTATTACAATTGGCATGCACACATTAACATGTAGGCATAGAGATGTACTTTCCTCATGCCACTGTATAATGGAACATCTTACATGTTATTGGAAGTTTTTGGGAAAAATCACAGTTTTCAAACTTACTCCAATTTTTGGTGTTTTTGGTGAAAAACTTGAGATTTACTGTTATACTTGGAAAGCATGCCTATTTTCCGTAACTGTGAATGAGCTGAGCATCATATCTATGAGTTACTTCGTGTACCATTTTTATTCTATTGTTACGAACTATTACTGGTTATTGGAGTTGGACTCTGACCCTTGTCCCAGCTCATCACTACTTTCAACCTAAGGTTAGGTTTGTTACTTATTGAGTACATGGGGTCGATTGTACTCATACTACACTTCTGCACCTTGCGTGTGGATTTGGATGCTAACATTGCTGTGTATGACGGGAGCTAGCATTGAAGACGTACCTGCGTTTCGGTTATAGCTGCCTCTTGTTCATGGTAGCTCTAGACTTATGAAAAATTTGTTTATGTATAATTCAGATAGATGATGTATTTATTTTACACTAGCTTTGTAAACTCTAAATCTTAGAAGCTCATGATTTGTATTACCAGTCCTGGGAAAATTCTTGTATAAAGGCAATTATAATATCATTTCTTCTCTTAATCAATCTCATTAAATTGGATAGTTGTTAACTGTCGTACCTAGCGGGTTGGGTTAGGTGCCATCACAACTACTTGGATTTTGGGTCATGACAGAAACCTTCCATTTGCTCTCATCCAGGTGGAAATTATAATACACAACATGTTCCTCACGCCTGTAGAAGTAATCCGTCTCAAATCGTAGTAGAGACCATCGAGAACTCTTCGAAACCCATTTGCACATAACCAAGCTATTAGAACTTGATTCCTCTAACTCAACTAAGCCACAAAGTTCGCCAAACCCAAGAACATTGCCACCAAAACATCTGTAGAGCCTCACCACATCATAAGTACCCCAAAGAACCGATCACATCCATTACCGTGATGATCCAACTTGCTACTAAGCTATCCTGTTTCTTCGATTCCCTTCCGAATTATCCTCAAGTCGACACTCTTCCTTGTCATAACACCACGATCCTTACCCAAAGCTCACTGCTAGAGATCCCAGCATAAAACCGCACCGCCCTAAGGCCCATAAGCCGTTATATTCTTCTTAAGTACCCCTATAAGTACCACAACCGAGACACCCACTCTGAAAAGACCTTATGTGAATTTAAAAATTGTTCTTTTACCTTTCTTATACTGAAATGTAGAATCCATAGTCATACAGAATTGCCATAAATCCTGGCAGCATCCAATTTAAATAACCGATTCTAGCGATATACAAATCGGAAAATTTTCAATTGCCACATCTACATTTTGAATCCATTTGGACCCTCTCGAGAGTCATCCACTCTGCTCAACTCTAAATTGCGCCACCCAAACTGGCCGAAAGAAACGTGCCCCATTAGCACAACAACACATAAAGAAGTAACCCTGCTTTAACACCACCGATCAAATTATACTCCGTGCACACTACATCCTTCACAAACAACAACTCACGCATCCCATAATTTTCATATACTTCATAAAATGCAATATAACCCGTATCTAGGAATTACATTACTGGAGTCATCCTCAATCTCAACCTTAGCAAGTCATAACTGATCTATAATTATGCCTCAGACCCAACACTTGTATTTAACATAACCACGAAATCAAATCGCCAATAGCAGGCACCCCACTTAGTTCAAAGCCGTAGAATAAAACATCTGATAACTTACCATACACATACTCTACTATTGCTATAATACTGCAGCGAGATTCAACAAAATTCTTCACAAGCTCAAGTAACACAAACCATAAAATACCTCAAATCATTTGCTAAGCTCGCCTTCACCCTCTGACGGTCAAGTCAACTTTTCTACCAGATTCAAATTCAAATCTCAACACATATACCCCACTGGTAGACAACAAATTCTCCACACAACATTATAGGGATCACACATCCATGAGTTACCTCGCAGGTGATAACCCGCTTGCTTAGACTCAATCAGGCATCTTTCTATACCCTTTTTCAGCCACATCTACTATGTAATCACTTAACCTTCACGAGTTTGAACTTTTCAAAAAAGACATGAAAATCTACTTCGCTCTACAATTAAACAACATGAAAGATCCTTCAACACACCCATAACTCGAGACTATACGTCAAATCAAGACAGACATCAAGCACACAATAGCCCTTTTACATCTCAAGCTAACTCTTTTCATCATATTCAAACCATCTGAGCACATCCCGCAGTCACATCATAGTCATCATATAGCCATTCAACCGATCATCGAGCCATAAGTTCCACTCATAGGGACACTACCGGACATATGAGTCCAATTGTAGAGTTCTTACAACTGAAACTACCGAGTGTAAGCTGCGGTGTAAACCTTGCGTCAAGTCCTCCAGACTGGCCCATCACCAAGAAACAGAAAAACACATCTCGTACCTCGTTCATAGAATTCCAAGCCGTCGATGCAGAGCTGATACCAAGCATTCACGTACGCATAAGAATGAGTGGAAGAAATTCAAAGATATACGCTTCAAGCTGAATCAATGTCGCACGATAAGGAAGGAAAGATAGGAAGTTTATCCTAAATGCCCTGTAGCCTCTCGAAGATAAGTATGGAAGTCAGCATACCGATCCGCAAGACTCTACTAGGTACTTGGTCATGACTCGTAGAACCTATGAACCTAGAGCTCTGATACCAACTAGTCACGACCCAAAATCTCACCTGTCGCGACGACGCCTATCTCAATACTAGGCAAGCCGACGACCTCAACAAACCCAAAATTCTTTTAAGTTTGAAAACATAATAAATAAATTTAAGAGTAAAATCCCACAATTTCTGATACAAAATACTGTCTTCATACAATACACTCCTAAAACCCGGTGTCACTTAGTACATGAGCATCTAAATGACAACACAGTTTGACTGATAAAAACACTGTCTGGAAATATAGAACAGTACAAATAACTGTAAGGAAAGAGAGTCAAGATCTGCAGACGCCAAGGCAGCTATCTCGATTATCTCCAATAGATAAGTCCCCAAAGTCTAGCAACCGACGTATTCAGAAGTACCTGGATCTGCACACGAAGTGCAGAGTTTAGTATGAGTACAACCGACCTATTATACTTAATAACTAACAAGACTAACCTTTGGGCTGAAAGCAGTGACGAGCTCAACATGTACAATCTAGTATTGATATAACAGTACAGAAATGTAGGCATGCTTTCAAGTTCAACAGTTAAACTCAATACAAGTAAGATAGATCAACTTTGAATGATATGAGGAATATGACATCTCTATATCTACATGCCAATGTACATGTTGTATGCGATGCACCACAATGGAAGCCTCGTGTACTCACACTCTCAGAATACTTAATCACTCAGTACTGTATATGGCCAATCCAGCCCAGGGAAGATCTATCCCAAATATATAATATCAACTGACAGTCAGTCACTCAGTACGGTATAAGGCCAATCCAGCCCAGGGAAAATCCATCCCCAAATATAAATAATCGGGTAAGATCCATGCCCGGGGAAGATCCATCCCTCAATATAAATAATTAGGCAAGATCCATGCCAGGGAAAATCAATCCCAAAATGTAAATGGTTCGGGCAAGATGCATGCCCAGGGAAGATCTATCTCTCAATATAAATAATTAGGCAAGATTCATGTCATGGAAATTCCATCCCAAAATGTAAATGATTCGGGCAAGATCCATACTCAGGGAAGATCCACCCCTCAGTATAATATCAACTGCGCTCACTGTGGGTGGTGCAGACTTCGGAGGGGCTCCTTCAGCCCAAGTGCTATAATAAGACAAATCCACGCATAGATAAATAAAACATGCTGCGACGTGCAACCCAATCCCATAAATATCACTCACAATCTCCAGTCTCTCGGGCTCACAATGACATGAAAATTAGACCGACATGATGATATGATATATCAATGAATGGCAAAGAGACTAAGATATGATATGCAAATAAAAGATGAGGCTGAGTACAAAATTACAATTTAGACAATTAATTCAACAGCAACACGACCTCTGTGGGTCCCAAAATTATCGACACGATCTTTAATATGAGTCTCAGCTCAATTTCCCTAACACGTGGAGGATATATGGATAATGACATGATTATTTGATTATGCAACTCCACGGAATCAATTAAGTCACAATTTCTATGGTGCACGCCTACACGCCCGTCACCTAGAATGTGCGTCACCTCCATACCAATCATATAACACGTAATTCAGGGATTCTTACCCTCAGAACTAAGTTTAGAAGTAGTACTTACCTCAAACTGTGCAATTTTTTATTCCAATAAGCCTTTTCCTCGCGATTCGGCCTCCAAACGTCTCGAATCTAGTCACAAACAATTCAAAATACTCAATACAAATTATAGGAATAAATTCCATACGAAATTCTAAGTTTTCGAATAAAATCTAAAAAAGTCAACTAAAAAGTCAACAATAGGGCCCACGTCTTGGAACCCAGCGAAAGTTACAAAATCTGAATGCTCATTCAACCACGAGTCCAACCATAATAAATTTACCAAATTCCGACATCAACTCGACCTCCAAATCCTCAAATCTTTTTTTCAAATTCCTAGGCCCAAATTCTCTAATTACACCTCAAAATCACGTAATCTAGTAGGAATATTCAATGATATTTCAATATTATGGAGTAAAAATGATCACAAGTGATTTACCTCAAGAAGTCCCGTGAATTCTCGCTCAGAAATTGCCCTAAAACCGAGTTCTTTCGTCCAAAAATGTTGAAATGAGCTTATAAAAAAACTGTTCAATAAAAACACTAATCTGGTCGCTAAAAGCCCAATCCCGTCGCTAAAAGCGCCAAGTCTGGTCACTAAAGGTGCGCACTAGAACCTGTTGCACAAACAATTAATTTTTCACTAAAAAGGCTCTAACTTCATCATACGAACCTGGAATTCAACGGTTCTTTTTCCTATGAGTCACAAATAATAATACAAACCTAGTAGTTCAATCAAAACTCAATTCAGAGATCATTAGCTCAATAAAATACCAACTTCGCTCGTTAAATAATTAACTCATGTTTCGCTGTAAAAACTCAATCGCGACTTGTGAAATTAGACCAAACATTCCAGATCATTCCTGTAATTCATTATCAAACTCCCGGAAGTCTCGGAATAGAATTTCGATCTCTAGAACTAAAAATGGACCTTTGAATCATTACATGCTTATGCTCAAAACAATAAACACCAAACATGTTAAAAAAATCATGAAAAACTCATCCGAGCCCCATGGGACCCAAACCAAGTATACTAACAAGTCCCAAAACATGATACGAACTTGCTCGAATCCTCAAATTGCCTCTAACAAAACTAGAATCACGAATCACGCATCGATTCAAGTCTAAGAAACTTTTGAACTTTCGAATTCCAAAACTAATGCCGATTCATACCAAACCAACTCCGATTGACTTCAAATTTTGTACACAAGATATAAATGACAGTACATGCCTATTTCAACTTTCGGAACCGGGATTCAAACCCAACATCAATAAAGTCAACTCCCGGGGTTAAGCTAAATTTCCTATTTTCGCCATTTCAAGCCAGATTTAACTGTAGACTTCAAAATATATATTCGGACACACTCCTAACTCCGAATCACCATACGGAGCTATTGGAACCATCGAATTTCTATTCTGGGGTCATTTATACATAAGTCAACATCCGATCAACCTTTTTAACTTAAGCTTCAAACCTTGAGATTCATTCTTCCAAACATATTTCGAAATACCTGAAATCCAAAACCGACAATTCACACAAGTCATAATACATCATATGAAGCTAATCAAGACTTCGAATCATAGAAAGGAGTGTAAATAACCAAAACGACCAGTCGGGTCGTTACAGTCATCCAATGAGGTTATTAGAGGTAATTCGAGCATCACTGAAATAAGTACAATCGTTGAGTGTATTTGTGACTACGCTGAAAAATCTTCACAAGAAATTAGTTGGTCACTACAAAATGCAATTAAAGTCATCACAGAAAAAAAAAGTTGTTAACAAATGTATATGTTCCTCATCAATTATGTAAGGGTTTTTCTAAAAGGGTTTATAATGGTTTGGTCACTCCATTTATTGTTTTAAGATTTTGGGTTGGATGCTCAAATTCTTTCACATTGTATCAGAGCAAACATTTGGCATGGTTAGTATAGTTGCACAGCTACCTTCTCTCCTTATGTCCTATCGCTATGGGTTCCTCTCTTTCTCTACTCAGCTAGCTGCTTTGCGCCCCCCTCCCCCCCCCAAATCCTTCTCTTGCAAATCAACGTATAAAGCCACTTGTATTGCTAAGATCACCTATTATAGGCATGTTGAGCCTAATCTGTCTCCCTCTAATGCAGTCTCTCTTATTGTTAAGACCCGGATTTTCTACCCTCGTGACCGTGATGACGCCTAACATTTCACTTGCTAGGAAAGCCAACATTAGAAGTAGTTGCTAGCCATTTTTAGCAATTCAAATTAAATGATAACCAAGAAAATGAATAAATTGAAATAGAATGAGTAAACTAAAATAATAGCGATATCCAGATACAATCCTAGATTTGATGTCACAAGTACACGAGCGACTAGAGTACTACATATGAAAGTCTAAATGAAAGCATAACTGTTTGAAACGAAATAAACAACTAGAGTAATGTAGAAGGGGATTTCAGGGCTGCGATCGTCGTGCAGCTGTACGACAAGTCTCCGTCAAGCAATCAATCCGAGCAATCTACTGACCGCCGCTAAGACTAACTCCAAAATCTGCACAAGAAGTGCAGAGTGTAGTAAGAGTACAACCGACCCCATGTACTCTATAAGTGCCAAGATTAACCTTGACGAAATAGTGATGAGGCTAAGGCGGGTCACTTACAATAACCTGCACGCAGTATAATAATAACAATCGGAAATAAATACGGGAAATGACGGCAAAGCAGTTAACTAATGAAAAAAAACTCAATCCTCGAAATCAGTGAATCCAAAAATATCATCCCTTAGAATATCATATGAAAATACTGAAAGCTAACACAATACAACAATGAGTACAACACACATAATCCGTCGCGGCGTATAACCCGATCCCACTGTACAAACACAATCCTCCCTTATTTCACCATATCAATATCAAGAATAACATATAAAATTCATTGCGGCGTGCAACCCGATCCCACCATATAATCAGAATCAATATCATAATCCTTCCATATTTCACCATATCAATATCAAAATCACATATAAAATCCCTTGAGGCGTGCAACCCGATCCCACCATATCAATATCAAATCCTACCTTATTCCACCATATCACAACCGTTGTGGCATGCAACCCGATCCACAAATAGTTCAATAACTGTAATCAATCCAACAACTCAATTCACAAGAATCTCTACGATTAAAGAATGAAAGCAAAGCAATAAAGGTACCCCATATTAAATCAAGGAATGCTACAATTAATACAAGCAACAAGACAAGCCAAATATATGACAGTTAAACTGTACAAGTAAGACAACTAAGGCAAGCAGCAATTAATCATGAAATCATGAAAGAAAGAAATATTTCAGTGCAAGAGCAAATAAATGATAAGTAACAAGTTACGGCATAGAAAGCAATTAAAGCATGTAACAGTTAAGACATGGAATAAAATAATTAATGAAATACGGGAAAGCATGGAAATAATTATTTTTACGGCATATATACACTCGTCACCTTGCATATACGCCGTTACACAAGTAATTCACATAGCATATAGTTCAAGGGTTCCTAATTCCCTCACATCAAGGTTAGACCCAACACTTATCTCGCTCCGCAATCAAATCAAAGCTTAACCGGGGCATTTCCTCTAATATCCGCCTCCAAACCAATCGAATCTTACCAACATCGACTTAATATCAAAAAACAATGCTTGAAAAATCTATTACAATACATAAAGTTAAGATCTTTACACTTTTTCCAAAAAGTAAACAAAAGTCAACTACGGGCCCGCTTAGTCAAAACCAGAGATTCGGACAAAAACCCAATTACCCACAGCCTGATTATGTGATTAGTTACGAAATACGAACTCAATTTGAGGTCTAAATCTCAATTTTATAAAAACCAACAATTCTACCCAAATCTCTAATTTTCTACCATGAAAGAGCATAGATTAAGGTTTGAAATCAATGGGTGTTGATGGAAATGGAAGGGAACGAGTTAAAGTATACTAACCTAAGAACTGGGGATGAAATTTTCTTCCAAAATTGCCTCTAGGCCTAGCTCTAATGTGAAGATAGTGAAAGAAAGGTGAAATCCCGATTTTTGGAAGTTTTAAAGTGTGGGCGTCAGGTGTTCTTCGCGTTCGCGAAGAGCACTGGCCAAAAGGCAATCGCGATCGCATTAAACTCTTCACGTTCGTAAAGGCTTAGCCCCCTGCCTTCGCGTTCGCGAAGAGCACTGGCCAAAAGGCCACCGCGATCGCGTTCAACCCTTCACGTTCGCAAAGGCTTAGCCCCCTGCCTTCGCATTCTCGAGCTAACGCTCACGTTCGCGTAGAGTCACCAATCCAGCTCCCACAGAACCCCACAAAGCTTCGCATTCGTGAAGGGCAAGCCCCTCTCCACTTCGCGTTCGCGAAGAGTAACTCCGCCCCAGTCCCAATTTCCCATTTGCGATCGCGAAGCACAAAGTCTCAGGCACCAGATATCAGCAGACACTGACATTCTTGTAAGTTCAAATCACTCTGTAGCCTATTCGGAACTCACCCGAGTCCCTCGGGCTCCAAACCAAATATGCACACATGTGTAATAACATGATAGAACTCGTTTGCACGATCAAAATACCCAAATAACATCTAGAACTACGAATCGGACATCAAAATAAATGATATTTTCAAAGAAACTCAAGAACATGTATATTTACAACCAGCCGTCCGAATTACGTCGAATCAACTCCGTTTTGCACCAAATTTTGCAAACAAGCCACAAATAGCGAAATGAACCTGTACCAAGTTCTGGAATCGAAATCTGAACCTGGTAGCAACAAAGTCAACCTACGGTCAAACTTAGGATTCCTTTTAACCATCAATTTACTAGTTTTTAACAAATTACGTTAAATCAAGTTAGGGAGTTCCAAATTTAATTTCGGGCATACGCTCAAGTCCCAAATCACGATACGGACCTACCGGTACCATCAAAATACTGATCCGGGTTTGTTTACACAAAATGTTGACCGTAGATAACTCAAATGAGTTTTAAAGCTAAATTTTACTTTTTCATAGATTTTTCACACAAATTTTTTCGGAAAGAGACATGGACTGCACACCCAAATCGAGAAAGGTTAAATAGAGTTATTGGAGGTCTTGGAATTCAGAAATGAAGGCTAAAACTGAAAATGACATATCGGGTCATCACACTTATGTTGAGCCTCCTCTCTCTCTTTAAAAAAAGAAACCCTTACACAATTGATGACCATGACCAAGTACATTCTCTAACCCCTCCCGCACGTGTGAACCTCAATAACAATAGTTACATGTGCGGGAATCTGTTAGTGGATGTACTTCTCCCTAATCATAATTTTTTAAGGATTTTCAAAGAATGTATATAATGTCTTGAACCACTACTCTAATTATTGTATTAAGATTTGCATTGGATGTTGATATAATCGAAGATAAAAAAAAAAGCAAAATATGAAAATAATAATAATTAAAGCAAAACTAATGATGAATTTGTTTAAGATAATAAAAAATAGTTTGAATAATGAAATATAAAAAAAATCCAGAACCCTACGCGAACGTTTTAAGAAACAATCAACAACTATCAGATCGGCTCCCTAGAACAAAAAATTAGGAACCCTAGATATAAAGAAAGAAGAAGAAGATTACCCTCAAGAATCCAATTCTTGAAAATAGGTAATCTAAAGTCAAACTCGAACCAAGAGGTTTCAAATCTCTCTCAAGAGTTTTCTTATGTCACAATTTGCTAGTGGCTAATGAAATAACCGTAGCTATTATAAATACACAATGGTTAAAATAGAAAAAGTTTCAAAGTTAATTTTCCAAAAAAACTCGTCAGGCCAAACCGTAATCTCGACCGTAACCCCAACCGTAATGCACAACTGAACCGTGTCGAATTCCAGAAGCTTATTTTCTTCAGCTCTTCAGGCCCCTCTTGAATAGTAGCTAACGGGTGGTAAAACCGCGTCACACGGTTTGGCTTGGGGTATTGATTCTTCAATTCTCAAGATTCCAAACATGGTATTCTTTGCATGAATCGTCTAACTGACTCTCCAAACATCTCCTAGTCAATTGTTAAAGACCATGCAGCTCCTTAGCATGCATCCCTGGGCGTTCATGGACTTGGAGCGAGTCAATGGTCCACTAAATAATTCGGGATCATCTTCAGTATCTTAGCTCTGCCTGAACTATCTAGGATCGTATCAGATGCTCAAATTCTTCGTGAAAAAATTGGAAGGAAATTTTTTTCCCCTTCCCGTCTACTTATCTAAAATTTTTAATGTTTTGTTTTGCCCATGTTTCCTAACTTCTTTTATTTTCCGATATTCGAAATTTGGAACTTACTAGTTAGACTAATTCGAATCCTCATGGAGGTCTTATTAAGGGGTAAAATGTTCTCTTACAAAAAGTTTAATTTTGCTCACAAGAGACTTCTAATTAAGAGTGAAGAGATTTTAACCAAAAAATTTGTAAACCAAGAAGATTGGAAAGGGGAAAAGGAAAATAAAATGCAAAATACAGATCACGCTGCCCTCTCTTTATGTTTGCTTTTAATAAAGAATGTCCTATTCCCACCGAAAGAAGATCAGTTTAATACTACGGAATTTCTATCCTCATCCATAGAAATATCGCAAAGAATGTTGCCCTTAGAAAATTTAGATTGTTCTTTTCTGCAAATTATATTCTCCATTTATATACTTACTGCAAATTTATTCAGATAAAGTATCCAACGTATTCCCTTTCAGAAGATCCCCTTTATCCAATTATATATATACTCCAATTTGCGTATGTTCAAATAACCCAAATATCTAATGAGATGTTCTAATATATTAATCTTATACCTGCGTTACCTGTATGTAGTATCAAATCGAGCATAAACTTGTAATATTAAGTTCATATAAGATATACATTAAGAAAGGGAGCTTTGGAGCAACAGTTAAGTTCTCCGCGTGACATATAGGTCACGAGTTCGAGCCGTAGAATCAGTCACTGGTGCTCTCATCAGGTTAGGCTGCCTACATCATATACCCTTGGGGTGCGATCCTTCCCCAAACACTATGTGAATGCGGGATACTTTATGTATCGAACTGTCCTTTTGAATTTGCCTTAGTACGTAAGATTGCGCTTAGTACGTAAGATTCGTCTAGTAATTTGCCTTTTGGATTTCCACTACCCCTTGTAGGATGATGAGGATCTTAAGATTGTGAAAATATATATAGTTCAAAGAATTACGTGGAGCACCACCAAGGAGCATAAAAAGAATAAAGGTTCCTCCATTATTAACTAAAATATCGAGTTCGAATATAAAAAAAAATGGTTAGAAGCATTAAAATTGTTAAACCAAAGAGGAAAAGTAATCCATCGGTTTGGTTAGCAAGTATCTTTTCATTGAAAAAGGCAATAAATAAATCAAGAAAAATTGATATGGAACATTAATTTAATACAAAATTTTTAAAAATGTTGTGGCTTTTTTTAACCTATAAATAGGGGTCCTATCCATATTAGTCCTCACAATAAACACAACTAACTTCTCTCCTTTCTAATACTAAACAAAACACCAACTTTTCACATAAGTTTTTGCAGCCAACTCTCAGAAAATGGCACCAAGAAAAGACCTTTCCAAAATAGGCCAAGAAGCCTTTGCTCTTCTAGATGAGCAACTCTACGGAAGAAGTAAAGGAAAGCCTAGTTTTCCTCCTTCTTCTTCTGCTGTTAAAACTATCAATAGTAAAAATTTGTTTTACCAACAATACCAACCTCAGAAGTCTAATCTTGTTCAGTTCAAACCAGCTTCTGCAATTGAAGAAAGAGTAATTAACAGTTATGAAGCTGTGCAGTTACATGGAGGGGTTCTTGTTTGTGATTATTCCAAGAGAAAATATTCGAAAGCTATGGCGTATTACTGAGTTATCTCTTTCTAGTTTGTGCATACACTTTTGCATATGTATGGTTGATAAAACTACTTTGTATATCGTTGGAGTGTCTAATAGGAACAAGTCTTAAATCGGATCGACAACGCCGGCCGGTTAATTATGTATTTGGCCTAAATAGTGTACTTATAAATTATGCTTTTTATACTTTTTTGGCAATTGTTGCTTTCCTTTCATCGTTTGCCTTCTCAATTTTCGTGCATGGGATATTTCAAAGACCAATATTGTTCGATATATTTCTTGTGTTTCTTCTTCATCTGAAGAATAATTGGATACCTAAGTACCATATGAAGTCCACATGCAGTATCCAGAGAGAGAACTCACTATTATAAAACTATCAATTAGCAGTTATTTATTGCTCAAAATACTTATTAATTCTAAGAGCTAGATCAAACAAAATGCCCTTTTATCTGCACTCTCAATGTACTTAAACACCTGATTTATTGATTGAACAATCAAAGTCCATTTTGCATACTAGTTGGTAATTAATTAAGTCATTTAATTGAGGTTATAAACTATAATTAATCAAGAACTAGTTATTATTTGCTTTAGTTAGATACAGTTGTGTGGGTCTAGGCCCAAAGCGGACAATATCACTAGTGGACTGAACTGTTACGTTCTATAAATAAGGTGATAATGCTACGTTGTTTGTTGAAAGAGCTTGTTTATTAAGTACTTATTCACATAGCTCTGTTTTTATTTTCTTCACATAATCGGTAACACATCTCAAATGTGACAATTGACATGATTAAGGCATGCCAAAAGTGCCAAGTTATTGTTCATATAAAGTATCGATGCAACAATGATTTGTGCGATCCTGAATCGGTAGCTTATCAAGTCGCGGCCAAACGCAAGCAAGTATACGCGCTCGTCAAGTGATAAAGTGATTAAAAGTCGGATGTCGAACCCACAAGGAGTTGTGATTAACTATTAACTAAATTAGACTAATCTAATTATCTAAACAAGGATTAAACCAAAAAGTAGTGATGCTAAAGTATTAAACTAAAAAGACAATAACTAATGAACTTTAAACAGAGGAAGAGCAGATTTTCATATTATCAATGTGATGAAAACGATCTAGGGTTATGGGCTATCAAACATTCCTATTGTATTAATCAATTGAATTGACTAACTAATTTATCTAGTTTATTGGTTAACAGGGTTAATATTGCTCATAAGAATCTGTCGAGTTCTTACTCGCCTATTCAAGCTAACCTAACGCCTATATGTCTATGGAGTTAAAATCAACAAGAAAGCATTTATATTCTTGTAAATCAACCAAGCAAGGCAATTAGGTATATGTCTATCCTAACCGCGATCAATTCCCAGATGCCCAGGTTCAAGAACTTGCTCTATTCAATTCTATGTGGAATCTAGAATTTTCACTTTCAAGTTCAATTCTAGATTCGTAGATAGTATTCAATTGGCGATCAAGCAATTAAATAATTAAGCGCAAGATAGAATAAATAAATCAATATGATAAATCAAGAAACCAAAATCAAGTCGAATAATAATAGTCATGAAAGAACCACAACCCTAGAACGTGAAGTTTAACTCCACATAGACATGGTAGCCAAACAACAAATCATACAAAGAAACATAAAAATTACTAAGTTTGGTGGAAGAAAAGGTGAAACCCGGCCTCCACGGCGGCTCTGTCCTCTCCCTAGGGCGAATTCCCTTCAAAAGTGTGTTACATGATCTAAAAGTTGCGCTTTTGGCCTATATATTGCGTACAATAGTCGTGGGCCAAAGTTTTCCTTTTCCAAATCCGACTCAGCTTCCACTTCTTCAGCTTCGCATGCTAGGGTGGATGCTTCGCATCCACCCTTAATTTCTCCATCTCTGTTGTGCCCAGGTGTGGATGCTAAGGCGGATGCTATGACCGACTTCACTGCTAAGGGTGCACTAACTAGCCATTTTTCCAAGGTTGGATGCGACGCATCCACCCTCTTCTCCTCTAGTTGGAGCATCTTTTCTTCATATTTTTGCACTCCAAACATCCTAAATCATCACACATAACTTAATTAGTTATAAAACTAATAATTAACACATGTCGAGCATTTTAAAGATTAAATAGCATCAAAAAATGGTTAAAACATGAGTGAGGTAACATTAAAACATATAAAGATATGTCGAACATCACCACCCCACACTTAAACCTTTGTTCTTCCTTGAACAAACCATCACTGTAGTAGACGAAACAAAATTAAGCTCATATCATTCAAAGCACACTATACCTATGACCATGGTTGATAGCAATCATTCAACTCTAGCATATGTATTCAACATACACTTTCCTTTACTTTATGTCATACTTCACATACATTCAATACAAAGACAACACACTTATAACAATCTTAGCCTCAAAAAACCGACTCAATGTCACAATGCACTCATGGCTTTAACACTCAATATCATAGAGAAGTCTAATAATGCGACCTATCCCTCGTGAAACCATGTGCCCTCACAACAAGAATAAGAGAGTAAGTTGAATCCACATATTCAAATTAAATACTGAAATATATTTTAAGGACTCATATATCAACGAAAATCACTCACTCTCCCAAAGAAGTCACATGCATGCAAGTGGTACCATAGGCTTGCCCATAATGTAAATATCTACTAATGTAAGCTCGCTCGATCTAAAATCAATTAGGACTTTTCATCGTTGTAATGTGGGCTAAGGGACGTGTAGGATATATTTTAGGAATAGTGACTCACCCTCCTAAGCCCTTTAACACGTCACATGATAATTTATGCGCAAAAACTTCAATACACTTTAATTTCACAACTAAAATCACCCCCAACAATGTTCCCTCTTTCTTTAAGCACTATCGTCATTTACACTCCACTAGCAAAAAGAAGATATTTATTCATTTATATGTTTTTCTTTTTTTCTTTTTTTTTTCAACTATTTTTTTTCTCTTTTGCACTTTCTACTAGTGGTATATTCTTTTACAAAATAAATACACCTTTACTCCTTTCATTGGTTCCACTCAAAAGCCACCTCACACTTAGTCCCTTCTTACTTCTTTTAGCGCTCATATTACAATTAAACTTCTTTAAGAGGTAAAAGGATCACAATATCAATTAAGAACAAAAAGGGTATAGGCTTGTAATGTAGGTGCCAAATAAAAGTCTATAGGCTCAAAAAGGTTAACTAAGGATAAATTTTATTTGTACAATTAAGCTCAAAAAGATCAAAGAAACCCTAAAATCATTTTTCAAATCGAGCATCACCTAAAATTTTGCTTCGACTCACATACCGAGCAAGTTCTAGACAGAAGTAGAATACATGGACTGCACAAAAATCTCACTACATATGGCACATGACTCACTAAGGACGGTCCCATTCTGACTCTCAACAAATGCAAGTATTCACGGAGTCACGAGACATTAAGCATTAATCACAAAGTGAACACAAGTCTAGAAAACGAGACATAGGCATCATAACATGTTGTCTAATTAAACAAGGCATCATCAATAATTTTAAATCATAGGGAAGATACTACACATGCCAAAGCCTAAATATGCTACTATCAAACAAGTCTTGGTCGCCTAGGCTCATCATTCTTCCTCCTTTTATTTCCTAAATTCCTAATCTACTCTAAAAGAACAAAAACTACCCGGTTCAAATTACATCCCATGGAAAAGAACCGATGCACAAAGAAAAACCACGGGGGATTATTACTACCTAACAAAACTAAAAGACATGTTTTTCGTGTTTTTCTATTTTTTAATTTTTTGTGTGTTTTTGGTTAGACTTTAATCCCTCAAGAAAACTGTCTAGCAGATCCATTGTTGGGAAAAGTCCATTTTTTTTTGATTTTTCTGTTTTTTTTTAATTAAGCTACTAAAACTACTACTACTATACTACACCATTAATTCTACTAACTATGCAATTAAAAATAAGAAGCTAGCTAACAATAAAAAGATTAAAAAAAAAAACTAACAATATACTCATATAATTCTATATAAACCACAGATAATCTTCCACCCCACAGATAAAAGAGTGCAGTGTTCCCAATGCACATATAAAGAAAAAATAAAAAGGGTGAACAAGAAACTCCCTGAAAGACCAAATGCCGAAGCAATAGCATCTCACGGGGTCCTCAGACTTCTCCCAAGGATAGTACTTTGTGCGGGTACCTCACACTAGTTCCAATCATCTAGATTGCTTTTGCGCATCTTATGGCCGTTTCTTCCTATGCTCATAACCTACAAAATAAAAATAAATACTACAAAAATAATATAATAAACACAAAATAAACAAAAATAAAAGAAAGCAGTAAAGCTGGGTTGCCTCCCAACAAGCGCCTAATTTAACGTCGCGGCACGACGTGAACTACTTTTTCCTCCACCTTGAACTTATGAATTGTACCCCTAACATGGCATCCAGTATGCGGCTATGCTCCACTGGTGGGGCCATAAAGATAACTAGGCCAAGCAATAAAATTTTCACTCTACACTTCTGGGCCTTTATACGAGGAATGTAATTTTTCGTTTGGCACGACAAATCCAAGAATGTAAGCAGCTTGTTCCTCTTCCATTGACTCCTCCAAAGGTTCAGATGACTCGATTTCCCTGTCATCATCCAAGCACAATGTCGAAAAATGTTTAGAATGAGGACCAACACGCCCCAACTTTGGAATTGTATTAGTATTTACATTCTCATATTTACATGCACTAGAGTCTTCAAATATAACATTATCTACTCCCTCATATGACTCTAAAACGCTCTTCCCAACATTTACATGCTCAATATATATATGGTCTAATGATTTGTATTCTCGTTATAGCTTTTCAACTTGGTCTAGAAGATTTCTTTCAGCTTCACACTGTTGATACCCAATTTTGCCCTCATATTTTTTTAATATACATATATACTTCCAAAATAGCATATTTGCATCATAACTTAGCCTACAAACCTATACAAGCATTTTCTATAATTTTGCATAATTTTTTTTAGAGCTTCAAATTAATTTTTCTTATATTTAAAATTATATAAATATCTAGTAATTATCCTTTAAATTACTTTGTGAAGGCTTAATTACCCAAAATTATCATTTGTATCCGTAATACATGTTTCACATAATTTTATCCTATTTTTTATAATTGCATTAACATTATTAAGCTATTTAACTAATTTTGCAATAACGACTTATATTCTACAAGTAATTGCGTTTATTATATTATCTATGTCAATGTATCATTTTTATATTTTTATAATATCGAGTTATTATTTTAAAATAGTTTCACAGCATAAATATTATTTTTTACCATTTATTAGAAGTTTTAATAATTTATTTTTATTATTTTCAAGGGTTTCAAGAGCTGGCCTAAAATAAGCCAAAATTTCGTACCAAATTAATGGCCCAAATACCCAAATCCCTAGCCCAGTTCTCAGAACCCAAACCAAATAACCCACTAACCCAACCCCAATTAAATACAACCCGACCCAGAACCCTTTCAATTGTGGCCGTTGATCTCGGAGTTCAACGACCCTCATCCTTTCTTACCCTTTTTAATTCAAATGACCCCCCCTAACCTAGTCATTTGGTTACATCCGCCTCCCTAAATCCCTCTCCTCTCCGTCTCTCAGATGCTCTCCAACTCGATCCCTAATTCCACCGCCGTCACTCACCTACTGCCGTTCATGGCGGTTCTTCACCACCCCATACCTCTAATGGCCTCTTCTATGCTGGGTACTTCCATCTCTAAGGTCCTTGAGAAGATTCTCAAGGGACCAGGGCTAGTCTACTTATGCCTTTGGGTCCTTCTTGCCTGTTTCAGGCCGTTGTGGCTCGATTTTGAGTAAGAACTTCTTATTTCGTCTTAAATCCGTGGGTTCCTGAGTCTATGTTCTCATCTCTGATTTACTTTTGAAAACCCTAAATTTTGTCTTTAATTTTCTCAGATCTGTAATGATCTGAGAAGAATCGTACCTATTTCACATGTTTCTCATAAAAAATCTTCTAGTTTTTCGAGTGATTTTCCATTTTTGCTAAAGCTAGGGTTTCCTGGAAATCCATTTCTCCAAACGTTTTCTGACTTTGAATGTTTAACCTTCTGTTCTAATGTGCTTCTTGGTCGATTTATGTTGAGTTTGCCTTAGCCCTAGTTGATTTATGCTAAAATTCCAATTTTTGACATTTTGCTTTGATTCTGAGTTTGAGACCGTGTTACCTGTGCACTATTTCGTTCTATGCTTTGATTATCATGATTTCTCCTTAGTCTAATATAAACGTCTTGTAAATTTTTAGCCTAGTATGCCTCTATTAAGGTTTCTGACTCGATTTCTCGACTGATTCTGTGTGTTTATACTTAGCCTATTTGTGTATTTGTGAAAACATATATTATTCTCCTTTAAATCAGTACTATCTTGGATTCCTGATTCACTGATTTGCTCCATAAAAACTTAGGGGCTGATTCTTGATTATTCCTTTATTTGCGACCTTATTTAGTTTCTTACCTTATTTGATTAACTGTGATACTTACTGATTCCTCAAGATTGTTTCCTTAATTGAACCCCTGCTTATTTACCCTTAATTGCCCACTCTGTACTTAAGTCTTACTTGATTTTCTTTCCATAAATATTGTCCCGCCCTTTATCGTTGGGTAGTTACCCCTTAATTAAGGGAGACTCTACTGATTTTGTGCATAATTGATTCCGTAAGCTTCCTTAATTGCTGACTGATTGATCTCCTTTACTTTATTTTGTTTATTTTGCTTTGCTCCTAACTACTATATATACTCTCCTCTATTCTCACTTCCACATGAACATCAGTTCACAATACACACATACACTCAAACTCTTCTCCTTCTTTGCTGCTTGTGCTATTGTGGGTCTAGGCGGCTGAAAGCCAAGGCTAGATAATGAGACTATACTTGCTCTATATTCTGCACTCTTTTTCCTCAACTGGTATGTCTCTAGTTAAATTTGAAACCCAAACTCTATGTGTTTCATTCCTGCATTAGTTCATTGATTATGAATTTGACCTATCCTCTTATTTACTACTTAGTTTAAGCACGTCTGAATTGTGCCTCGTTCAACGTGCAACTAGTATGTCTAAACTTCACATGTTTATCTGATGCTTGAACAGCCTGTTTTATGCTTAATCCCTCAACTGTGTGATCATGTTGGTTACTTAATGCATGTGGTTAATCTTACTTGTGTGTCTGATTCTGTCATCTACATCTCTGCTCCATGTCTTGATGGCCTACCATCTTGGTTAATTTGTTAAGGCTATTAATTTCCTAAGTGTTCTATACATATTATTGTCTACATGCTTCCCTACACCCCATCCATGTACCCCAATGAGGTTCCTTTATGTTCCCAATCCCTTTCACCCCTGTGTGCAAACCTGCCTGCTATAGTACCTTTGAATCTGAACCTTCTATGATTTATTGACTGTCAACTGAATTTGCTCTCTTCTGAACTGTTTTCAAATGCTGTCAGTATTCTTCTAAAAAAACTGGCTTTCATTCCTAGTATTTCCTCAAAACTGGTCTATTCTAGAAAAACCTTTTTCACTCCTAAACTATTTTCACTAAGTCTTTCAAATTATGTCAAGCACTCTCACTTACTCTTAGGTTATTAAGTTCTGTCCCTCTGGTATGTGTACTGCATAGGGATCCTTGAGATCTCACTGAACTCTGGCATATCAGGGCTGGCCCTTCCACACTGCACATAATCAGTCTCTATTTGAGAAAGGTCTGGGTATGAGCATTGCCCGGGATCCTTGAGGTCCTTCGGGAACTCTGATACACCTGGACACAAATTTGGCAATGAAACCCCTGGCATCTGAGACTACTGAAGGCCTTGTACCCCAGGTTTGCTTTGGGCCCGCATCAGACTCCCTATAGCTTATTCTATATTGCATTTATGTAATTCTAGTCTGTAATAATCATTTGTAAACAGATATTGGGGTAACTAGTGGAAAGGGAGAGTAGTTGTATGATACTGTGGGTAGAACTGGGTAGAAAACATGCTATAGGCTTTATATTCTGCAACTGCATTAGAAGCCATGTTCTAGGATTGATGTGTTCATTTACATTTAAACCATGTTGAACCTGTGCATTAGATATCCTGTTTTTAGGGCCTTCACATTTACTGCTTCAGCATGTTGCATGCTCAATTCCTGGTTCTTCGCAAGTCTAGAGGTCCTAAATTCCTCCGGGGCCACTAGGAAGGGACGGGTAACAACACGCTTAGAGGTCGTTCATCAAACTCGCTTATATATCCATTAAGGGAGGGGGGGGGGGGGTTAACGGGTAGTAAAATGATATGAGGACCTGCACGCTAATGTCACGTGTAGCCCCTCTAGTTGAGGAGGATTATCTGGCATTACACAGATTGATCCTGTAGGCTAATCAACTTAGGACTTCCCTTTCCCAATTCCTATATGTGTTTAAATTATCTGAAATTCTTTCATAAGTGTGCATTGGACCATCTCAGCTTTTTTGATCATATATGTATTTAAACTGTGAAAACTACCTTTATTTGCAAATATGTGCTAAGACTGCTTACTTGTTAACTGACTACTTCACATAGTTTAAGTTCAGCCGGGACCCACCGTTGTGGACCGCGAGGGGTTCCTAACACCTTCCCCTCAAGGTTATTTCGAGCCCTTACCCTAATCTCTGGTAACGCAAACTAGTTACTTAAGTTGATCGCTCTAGGTGCCCTAATGCACCTTAATCCGTTAGGTGGCGATTCTTCAAATACCCAATTCCCAACAGGAAATGAGTTGTTCCCCCATGAATGTCGAAACCCGGACTCCGCGAGGAAAAAGGGGGCACGACAGCATGGCGACTCTGCTAGGGATATTTTAGGCTCTCACCATAACGAACTTGTTTTTGTGAATTAGTCTTAAGCATGCTTTATCCTGCGCACCCTCCCCTTTTTTTGGATTTAACTGCTTATTTATGATTTTCTTTATTTCCTGAAACTGACTTGTCTCTTTGTTTTCTTTTTCCGTAACTGTCTTTCAATTATTTAAATACTGCATTTTTTTGTTTTTTTTAAACGCGCAAATACTTGACAACATGCTATTTATTGTTGCATAAATCATGCTCAACATCATATTCCACTCATGCGTAATCAATCCTATAGAAACACTTGATGAGTGTTCGGGCTCTTCCTATATATCACCCTTTAAATTCAGAAAGGCGTATTTGCGGTAAAACTAGTCGATCAGTGGTGCGTTCGACGGTTTTGTGCCTTTCCCCCTCAATTTGTCCGCTTGAGGATCCCAGTCTAGACTCTATAGCAACCTTACTCTGATTAATTGTACATGCATCATGGTCAAACCTAGCTGGGTTAATATGTTGTCCACATAATAACCCTTTAAGATCTTATCCAAAGTCCGCCGGGGTTTCCATAATCCCAACGGACGCAACCACGTTTTGTGTATTAATTTGGAGAACTAAATGCCCATATGCTAATCATGAATGTATAAATAGTCGAATCAGGTGGGGGAAAAGGGTCTAACCTTTTTGTTTTGAAGAAAATGAGATGCTGAAGGAAGCGAGGGAGGACATCTGGCTAGAGCCTATATGCTGCTGGGTCTGCGAGAGCTGGAGAACCTGGTTGATGGAGTTAGAAAGATCGAGTCTGGGGAAAGTCCTTCTGGGACCAAGTAGGCTAGATTTATTTGCTTTCCTAAATGTAATAAGGCCAAGTGCCAATAGTGACTTACCTTTATTATCTTAGTGTCGTTTTGGGATTCATCTATTTTTATATTAATGAAATGAGGCATTTATTGGCATCTAAGTTCTCCAAATCAAGTTGTCGCTAGGCCTACCTCCGGCACAACGAGGCTCCCAAATTAGGACACGAATTCCATCTTTCCGCAATATATGTTTAAATACTGCAAGTACTCTTTTCAGAACTATTACTAACTTGGCTACCTTTTGTTTTTCTTTCTTTCTTTTGATTATTCCCATCCCCTAAGGTTGGTTCGCACATACTGGCATCATCAGCGTATCACACCAGATCTAGAGGCCCTCCACCTCCTCCTCCTCCAAGTAATACAAAGAGCAAAAGGAAAGCTAAAATGGACGACTTAGGTGGTATTCGAAAGGAAAATGTGGAAAATGCAGAAACTTCAGACGGACGGAGTACTCCAAAACCAAATGATTTAGTTTTAAGATTAGAACAAAAGATACTGGAGCTACAGGGAGAACTTGAGCAGGTCCGCAACTTGGCAAACCTATCCCTCACCCTGAATGTCCTCGATGTCAACCAACAAAACACCAAAAACCCAGCGCCTCCTCAAAACACACCAAACCAGCATCCACAAAACCCTCCCGCACCGCATCAATATGCGACTCCACCTCAAAATCTCAATCCTTTACCGATACCAACTCCACCACAACAACATCATCAAACGGTCCAATACCCACCAACCGTTACCTATCACACTCCACAGAACATACCACAACCCATTCTCGGTCCTCAAAACTCAACCAACGACCACCACTACACCTAAGTCCCCGGCACTCACCTAAGCAACCCTATATATGTGGAAACCGTACCTCACTCTACTCAACCAACTTCCTATACACCAGAATCCGCTGAAAAGGACCTGCTCATCAAGAACATGGCTGAGGAACTCAAAAAGTTGGCAAGTCGAGTTCAGGGTGTTGAAGGAGGCAAAGGGATAGAAGGTTTGAACTATGAAGACCTATGCATACAGCCAGATGTAGAACTGCCAGAGGGTTAAAAACCTCCCAAGTTCGAGATGTTTGACGGTACAGGTAATCCAGGGTTCATCTAAGGACCTATTGTGACAAACTTGTCGGGGTCGGAAAGGATGAAAAGATCCGGATGAAGCTTTTTATGAGGAGTCTTACAGGAGATGCTTTGTCCTGGTACATCAGCCAGGATCCTAATAAATGGTCCAACTGGGTAAGTATGGCGTCCGATTTCATGGATCGATTCAGGTTCAACACAGAAAATACACCAGATGTTTTCTACATTCAGAACCTCAAGAAGAAGCCCACCGAGACTTTCCGCGAGTATGCTACTCGTTGGAGGTCAGAAGCAGCCATAGTCAGACCATCTTTGGACGAGGAACAAATGAACAAATTTTTCGTCAGAGCACATGATCCGCAATATTATGAAAGGTTGATGGTTATTGAAAATCATAAATTCTCTGATATCATCAATCTTGGGGAAAGGATCGAAGAAGGCATCAAAAGCGGGATGGTAACAAACTTTGAGGCATTACAGGCTACAAACAAGGCATTACAATCAGGCGGCATATCTAAGAAGAAAGATGTTGGGGTAGTAATGGTGGCTCAGGGCCCGAAATCTCCACTCACATATCAAAAACCTCCATCCACATACCAAACACCTCTACCCACATACCAAGCACCTCCACCTATATATCAACCCTCATCTCCTAGATATTCCCAACCGGCCACTATCTATCATACCTATAATTCCCAACGATCTCATTTCTAGCCCCTATAACTCGCCAAAATTATCCAAGACCACGACCTAATTTTGACCGCAAACCACCCAGACAATACACTGCTATTGCTGAACCCATCGACCAGCTGTATGAAAGGTTGAAAGCCGCTGGTTACGTCACTCCTATTCTCGCAGTGGCAGTAGAGAATCATCCCAAGGGATAAACCCAAACAAAACCTGTGCATACCATTCCGGTATGAAGGGGCACACTACTGACGAGTGTCGAACATTGAAAGATAAAATCCAAACACTGATTGACAACAAGGTCATACAGGCGAAAGATGCTGCACCCAATGTCCGCAACAACCCTCTCCCGGACCATAGGGGTGGTGGGATACATGTGATAGAGATGGACAAAGAATGGGATCCTGAGGGGTCGATTGGGCTTATTCGAGAAGGCGATGACTTTAAACCCACAGTCACACTTACTCCTATTATAGTACAGACTCAATCACCAATCGACGTTGAGATAGCTGCATCAGTTCCATTTGAGGTAGAGGTAGCTCCACTTGTGGCCACCCCTATTCCATTTGAAGTAGAAGTGGCCACACCTTTCATAGTGACAGTATCAACCACACCTCCTTTCAACTCAAAAGCAATACCATGGGATTATGTTGCCGAAGCTAGGCGAAAAGGAAAGGCAAAGATGGAGGATCCGATGCTGCACAAGGAATGACTAGGACCGGAAGAATATATACACCTGAACACTTGGGAGGGCCAAGTAAGGATGCCACTATCAAGCAGCATGTCATAGAAACAGGACTAGATGACCTTTGGAGGAAAGTACAAGCAAGGGAATACTCCGTCATTGATCATTTGAACAAAACCCCAGCTCAAATATCCATACTATCACTATTGCAAAATTCAGAGGCGCACAAGAATGCTTTGATGAAGGTGTTGAGTGAAGCTTATGTAACCAACAATATCACTCGCAAAGTGTGCATTCGGGGTTCCCGCAGGAAAGTTACTGGGATTCATTGTCAGCCGTCAAGGGATCGAGCTGGACCCGTCCAAAGTTAAGGCTATTCAGGAGCTACCACCACTTAGAAGCAAAAAAGACGTGATGAGCTTCCTAGGACGTCTCAACTATATTAGCCGTTTCATAGCGCAGTCCATAGTTATATGTGAACCTATCTTTAAGATGCCGAGGAAAGATGCTGAAACAAGTTGGACCGAGGATTGTCAGAAAGCTTTCGACAAAATTAAGGAGTACCTGTCCACACCACCGGTCTTTGTCCCGCCAGAACCAGGACGGCCTTTGCTACTCTATCTAAGTAAGAAATTTACACCTTATCAACACGATACTCTCTGCTGGAACGCACTTGCTATGCTTTGACCTGGACGGCCCAGAAATTGAGGCATTACTTCTGTGCCTATACCACATATCTCATATCCAGGAGGACCCTCAAAATTCTGGAGCAAGTCCAGCCGACGCCAGCATATGCCAGAGAGTTAGAAATTGGTTAAGAAACTGGGGCAGAATTTTGAGAAGGATTCTCGAAATTCCGAAGAAGGTTCAACGAGTTCGTTGCTCCCAAACGGCCGAAGGATCACCTACCGAACTGGGGTAGAATTTTGAGGAGGACCCTCAAAATTCTAACACAAGAAAGTTGCGATGTCTCTGAGATGTGTTATAGTCACTAGTTCATCTAAAATTATTTGAGAATTTCACCATGTCTCTAAAAAAAGAAAAATAACTCTATTTTTATCAACAATTGCACATTTTCGAAAACTCTATTTCCGTAATAGCCAGGTGTTACCCAGGGAAACTCAAACAAGGCATCCAGCATGAAGAAGCAAGGCCAGCGGACAAAGACACGAACCAACCTCCCCCTTACAAAACTTACAATTTTTCTTTGAACGCAGGCACATCAGACATAGAAATAGCATTCACAAATATATATACACGAAGCAAAATCACTATCAAACGGGCCACCAGACACTGAATGGGTCCCCAGCTAAGAAACATTCTACCCTTATTTGCTATTTGTTATTTGCATGGGACTAAGCCCTGTCCCGAATCTTGCATGAGGCTAAGCCCTGCCTCCATATTTGTATGAGGCTAAGCCCTGCCTCCATATTTGCATAAGGCTAAGCACTGCCTTCTCTTTGCATGGGACTAAGCCCTGTCCCGCATCCTACATGAGACTAAGCTCTGTCTCCACCTTGCATGAGGCTAAGCCCTGCCTCCATATTTGCATAAGGCTAAGCTCTGCGTTCCATTTGCAATTGGGACTAAGCCCTGTCCCGAACCTTGCATGAGGCTAAGCCCTACCTCCATATTTGCATAAGGCTAAGCTCTGCCTTCCATTTGCATGAGACTAAGCTCTGTCTCCACCTTGCATGAGGCTAAGCCCTGCCTCCATATTTGCATAAGGCTAAGCACTGCCTTCCATTTGCATGGGACTAAGCCTTGTCCCGAATCTTGCATGAGGCTAAGCCCTGCCTCCATATTTGCATGAGGCTAAGCCCTGCCTCCATATTTGCATAAGGCTAAGCACTGCCTTCTCTTTGCATGGGACTAAGCCCTATCCCGCATCCTGCATGAGACTAAGCTCTGTCTCCACCTTGCATGAGGCTAAGCCCTGCCTTCACATTTGCATAAGGCTAAGCGTTTCCTTCTCTTTGCATGGGACTAAGCCCTGTCCCACATCCTGCATGAGACTATGCTTTGTCTCCACCTTGCATGAGGCTAAGCCCTACCTCCACATTTGCATAAGGCTAAGCGCTGCCTTCCATTTGCATGAGGCTAAGCCCTGCCTCCATATTTGCATGAGGCTAAGCCCTGCCTTCATATTTGCATAAGGCTAAGCACTGCCTTCTCTTTGCATGGGACTAAACCCTGTCCCGCATCCTGCATGAGACTAAGCTCTGTCTCCACCTTGCATGAGGCTAAGCACGGCCTTCTCATAGGACTAAGCATTGTCCCTCTTTGCATAAACGTTGCTCTATTACGTCACTATCTATTTGCTCTTCTATCAGGCTAAGCTCTGCCCTCCATTTCACAAGACTAAGCCTTGTCTTGTTAACATCATATTATTGCATCTCATGGGCTGAAATATCGTCAATCTGTCCAAAGGCGTCATAGTCTAAAGGCATCATCCTCATAGCCGGAAGACACCATGCCATGGCCTGAGGATCTCTCATATTTGCATGTCATTATTCAAAGGCGTCATGGTTCGGAGGCACCATTTTCATGGCCCGAGAATATCATTTCATGGTCTGCGAATCTCTTATCTGAAAAATTCATGGCCCAAGACATCATGGTCTAAGGACGTCATCCTTAACCGTCCGAAGACAACTTTCATGGTCCGAAGGAAATCTGCATCATGTTTAAATTTTCGCACAAATACATGTTCGTAGCATCTCTTTATCTGCAGGTGACTAGTAAGCAACTACTATCCCAGCAGGAGCGACCTTGCTCCAGTTCCTTAAACTATCTCAAACTTGACCGTTCACCATAACCACTCTTTCATCTATCTCGAAATTTCGTGTCCGTTTTTGTAATGACTTCATCGGTACATTCCGCCGATGGACCTGGAACTACACATGGCCTGATTCCTGTAAAACAAGGGATATGTAGGCAGCTCAAAGACCAGAGTTCGGCCTCTATCTTTCAAAACTTCCCATTCAGTCAAAATTGGCCATCATTTCTTTACCCGAAAACTCTTTCATCCTTTCCGGGTAAAGAGGGGCAGCTGTTGATACCCAATTTTGCCCTCATATTTTTTTAATATACATATATACTTCAAAAATAGCATATTTGCATCATCACTTAGCCTACAAACCTATACAAGCATTTTCTATAATTTTTTCTAGAGCTTCAAATTAATTTTTCTTATATTTAAAGTTATATAAATATCTAGTAATTATCCTTTAAATTACTTTGTGATGACTTAATTACCCCAAAATTATCATTTGCATCCGTAATACATGTTTCACATATTTTTATCCTATTTTTTGTAATTGCATTAGCATTATTAAGCTATTTAACTAATTTTGCAATAACGACCTATATTCTAAAAGTAATTGCGTTAATTATATTATCTATGTCAAAGTATCATTTTTATATTTTTATAATATTGAGTTATTATTTTAAAATAGTTTCACTGCATAAATATTATTTTTTACCATTTATTCAAAGTTTTAATAATTTATTTTTATTATTTTCAAGGGTTTCAAGAGCTGGCCCAAAATAAGCCAAAATTTCAGACCAAATTAATGGCTCAAACACCCAAATCCCTATCCCAATTCTCAGAACCCAAACCAAATAACCCATTAACCCAACCCCAATTAAATACAACTCGACCCAGACCCCTTTCAATCCTGGCCGTTGACCTCCGAGGTCAACGGCCCTCATCCTTTCTTACCTTTATTAATTCAAACGACCCCCCCCCCCTAACCTAGTCATTTGGTTACATCCGCCGCCCTAAATCCCTCTCCTCTCCATCTCTCAGATCCTCTCCTACTCGAACCCTAATTCCACCACCGTCACTTGCCTACTGCCGTTCATGGCGGTTCTTCACCACCCCAGGCCTCTAATGGCCTCTTCTATGCTGGGTACTTCCATCTCTAAGGTCCTTGAGAAGATTCTCAATGGACCAGGGCTAGTCTGCTTACACCTTTGGGTCTTTCTTGCCTGTTTTAGGCCATTGTGGCTCGATTTTGAGTAAGAACTTCTTATTTCGTCTTAAATCCGTGGGTTCCTGAGTGTATGTTCTCATCTTTAATTTACTTTTGAAAACCCTAAATTTTGTCTTTAATTTTCTCAAATCTGTACAAATCTGAGAAGAATCGGACCTATTTCACATGTTTCTCACAAAAAATCTTCTGGTTTTTCGAGTAATTTTCCATTTTTGCTAAAGCTAGGGTTTCCTGGAAATCCTTGTCTCCAAACGTTTTCTGACTTTGAATGTTTGACCTTCTGTTCTTATGTGCATCTTGGTCGATTTATGTTGAGTTTGCCTTAGCCTTAGTTGATTTATGCTAAAACCCCAATTTTTGACATTTTGCTTTGATTATGAGTTTGAGTTTGACCGTGTTACCTGTGCACTGTTTCGTTCTATGCTTTGATTATCATGATTTCTCTTTAGTCTAATTTAAATGTCTTGTGATTTTTACCCTAGTATGCCACTATTAAGGTTTCTGACTCGATTTCTCGACTGATTTTGTGCGTTTATACTTAGCCTATTTGTGTATTTGTGGAAACATATGTTATTCTCCTTTAAATCAGTACTATCTTGGATTCCTGATTCACTGATTTGCTCCGTAAAAACTTAGGGGCTGATTCTTGATTATTCCTTTATTTGCGACCTTATTTAGTTTCTTACCTTATTTGATTAACTGTGATACTTACTGATTCCTCAAGATTGTTTCCTTAATTGAACCCCTGCTTATTTACCCTTAATTTCCCACTCTTTACTTAAGTCTTACTCGATTTTCTTTCCTTAAATATTGTCCTGCCCTTTACCGTTGGGTAATTATCCCTTAGTTAAGGGAGACTATACTGATTTTGTGCATAATTGATTCTGTAAGCTTCCTTAATTGCTGACTGATTGAGCTCCTTTACTTTATTCTGCTTTGCTCCTAACTACTATACATACTGTCCTCTATTCTCACTTCTACCCGAACATCAGTTCACAATACACACATACACTCAAACTCTTCTCCTTCTTTGCTGCTTGTGCTACTTGTGCTATTATGGGTCTAGCCGGCTGAAATCCAAGGCTAGATAGTGAGGCTATACTTGCTCTATATTCTGCACTCTTTTTCCTCAACTGGTATGTCTCTAGTTAAATTTGAAACTCAAACTCTATGTGTTTCATTTCTGCATTAGTTCATTGATTATGAATTTAACCTATCCTCCTATTTACTTCTTGGTTTAAGCATATCTAAATTCTGCCCTGTTCAATGTGCAACTAGTATTTCTACACTTCACATGTTTATCTGATGCTTGAACAACCTGTTTTATGCTTAATCCCTCAACTGTCTGATCATGTTGGTTACTTAATGCATGTGGTCAACCCTACATGTGTGTCTGATTCTGTCCTCTACATCTCTGCTCCATGTCTTGATTGCCTACCATCTTGGTTAATTTGTTAAGGCTATGAATTTCCTAAGTGTTCTATACATATTGTTGTCTATATGCTTCGCTGCACCCCATCCATGTACCCCAATGAGGTTCCTATATGTTCCCAATCCCTTTCACCCCTGTGTGCAAACCTGCCTGCTATAGTACCTATGAATCTGAACCTTCTATGATTTATTGACTGTCTACTGAATTTTCTCTCTTCTGAACTGTTTTCAAATGCTGTCAGTATTCTTCTAATAAAATTGGCTTTCATTCCTAGTATTTCCTAAAAACTGGTCTATTCTAGAAAAACCTTTTTCACTCCTAAACTGTTTTCACTAAGTCTATCAAACTATGTCAAGCACTCTCACTTACTCTTAGGTTATTATGTTCTGGCCCTCTGGTATGTGTACTGCTTAGGGATCCTTGAGATCTCTCGAAACTCTAGCATATCAGGGCTGGCCCTTCCACACTGCACATAATCTATCTCTATTTGAGAAAGGTCTGGGTGTGATCACTTCCCGGGATCCTTGAGGTCCTTAGGGAACTCTGACACACCTGGACACAAATTTGGCAATGAAACCATTGGCATTTGAGACTACTGAAGGCCTGGTACCCCAGGTTTGCATTAGGCCTGCATCAGGCTCCCTATAGCTTAATCTATATTGCATTTCTGTAATTCTGGTCTGTAATAATCATTTGTAAACAGATATTTGGGTAACTAGTGGAATGGGAGGGTAGTTGTATGATACTGTGGGTAAAACTGGATAGAAAACATGCTATAGGCTTTATATTCTGCAAATCTGCATTAGAAGCCATGTTCTAGGATTGATGTGTTCATTTATATTTAAACCATGTTGAACCTGTGCATTAGATATCCTGTTTTTAGGGCCTTCACATTTACTGCTTCAGCATGTTGCATGCTCAATTCCTGGTTCTTCGCGAGTACTGTCACATAGACATCCTGCTATTAAGTAATCTTTATAAAAACTGTCATTCCTGTATGCACTAGATACCATGTTCTTAGGAACTCTGTTTGTATCTGTTTGAACCACGTTTATTTAAATCAATAGCCGTCCATGAAAAGGTTTAAAAATAGACTCACGCATAGGTATCATGTCTCTAAACACAATATGATAAATCGCCTGTTATAATCTATATCACCTAGATCCAGCATGCCTGTAGGTCGAATAATCTCAAACTTTTAAACAGCTCCTGCAACTATGATTGTGTAGAATCCCACGCCTAGGCAAGACTTAGGTAATTAATTGTAAAAATGAGAAACAATGTTCTGATCGTGTTTAAACTGCTTAAGTTTCACAGGCTACAAAACCAGTAGGCAAACTGGTTAGGATTCTGCCACCTCCCTTAAAACAAACCCTGCATATCATGTATCTGTAACATTCATCTAGATATCATGTTCCTAGATTTTCTGAATTTCTTCAAAATCAGCTGTTTGAGATGTGCTGTTTATTTGCCTATGTATCTGTGGAGGTAAATATGAGCCTTTTATTTGCTTCTTTAATTGACAGTCCTATGTGTTATTTGTTGTCGCCTAGACTTTTTCCTTTTTAACACCTTAGGATTGTCTAGAACTGCCCAAGTCTAGAGGTCCTAAATTCCTCCGGGGCCACAAGGAAGGGACGGGTAACAACACGCTTAGAGGTCGTTAATCAAACTCGCTTATATAACCATTAAGGGGGGGGGGATAATGGGTAGTAAAAGGATATGATGACCTGCGCGCTAATATCACGTGTAGCCCCTCTAGTTGAAGAGGATTACCGGTCATGGCACAGATTGATCCTGTAGGCTAATCAACTTAGGACTTCCCTTTCCCAATTCCTATATGTGTTTAAATTATCTAAACTTCTTTCATAAGTGTGCATTGGACCATCTCAGCTTCTTTGATCATATATGTATTTAAACTGTGAAAACCACCTTTATTTGCAAATATGTTCTAAGAATTCTTACTTGTTAATTGACTAATTCACATAGTTTAAGTTCGGCCGGGACACACCGCTGTGGACCGCGAGGGGTGCCTAACACCTTCCCCTCAAGGTTATTTCGAGCCCTTACCCTAATCTCTGGTAATGCAAACTAGTTACTTGAGTTGATCCCTCTAGGTGCCCTAACGCACCTTAATCCGTTAGGTGGCGATTATTCAAATACCCAATTCCCAAAAGTAAGCGAGTTGTTCCCCCATGAATGTCGAAACGCGGACTCCGCGAGGAAAAGGGGGCGCGACACACACAACTCATCATTAAATTATTGGGCGTTACACGCATCAACCTTTGCACTCAAATCTGCATCTAAGTTGCGTACAACCAAGCCAAATATGTCAATTTCTTGTGCAAGATCAACTCTCTCCTTAGAACAGTCATTCACTAACATTGTTAGAAGACAACGTCGTTCCGCATATTCGCCTAATCGAGAATATGCGTCCCAATACCAACCCTTACTCCCATATTCAAATTCAGTTCTCCAAGAAGTCAGGCCATGACAAGACCGAAAATATGAGCCATAAAAGTCATTCGTCAACCAAGCGTCTTCATCAATAACCTTACCTCTGTATATTTCATCCCTAGATGTCATGCTGAGAGAACTAGAAAAACACAAAGAGAAAAATATCAAATATTTATAAAAATAAAAATATATACAAAACAAAAAAAAAAGATAAAATTAAAAGTCTAGTCTAGAAAAATAGCTAATTTCTATGTCCCCAGCAACGGCGCCAAAACCTTATTGCGGCCAAACGCACACGCAAGTATATGCGGTCGTCAAGTAATAAAGTGACTAAAAGTCGGATGTCGAACCCACGAGGACTTGTGATTAACCATTTACTAAATTTGACTATCCTAATTATCTAAACAAGGATTAAACAGTAGTGATGCTAAAGTAATTAAACTAAAAAGAAAATAACTAATGAACTTTAAACAGAGGAAGAGCAGATTTTTATGTTATCAATGTGATAAAAACGATCTAGGGTTATGGGATTTCTAACATTCCTATTGTATTCTTTAATTGAATTGACTAACTAATTTATCTAGTTTATTGGTTAACATGATTAATATTGCTCATAAGAATTTGTCGAGTTCTTACTCGCCTATTCAAGCTAACCTAACGCCTATATGTCTATGGAATTAGAATCAACAAGAACGCGTTTATAATTCCTGTAAATCAACAAAGCAAGGCAATAAGGTATATGTCTATCTTAACTGCGAACCCAGTCCCTGATGCCAGGTTCAAGAACTTGCTCTACTCAATCCTATGTGCAATCTAGAATTCCCACTTTCGAGTTCAATTCTAGATTCGTAGATAGTATTCAATTGGTGATCAAGAAATTAAATAATTAAGCGCAAGATTGAATAAATAAACCAATATGATAAATCAAGAAACCAAAATCAATATTCGAATAATAATAGTCGTGAAAGAACTACAGCCCTAGAACGTGAAGTTTAACTCTACATAGACATGGTAGCCAAACAACAACATACAAAGAAACATAAAAATTACTAAGTTTGGTGGAAGAAAAGGTGAAACCCAGCCTCCACGGCGGCTCTGTGCTCTTCCTAGGTCGAATTCCCTTCAAAAAGTGTGTTAGATGATCTAAAAGGGGCGTTTTTGGCCTATATATTGCGTACAAAAGTCGTGGGTCAAGGTTTTCCTTTTCCAAATCCGACTCAGCTTCAGGGATTGCATCCACCTCAGCTTCCAATTCTTTAGCTTTGCATGCTAGGGTAGATGCTTTGCATCCACCCTTTGTTCCGCCATCTCTATTGTGCCCAGGTGCGGATGCCAAGGCGGATGCTATGGCCCGGCTTCATTGCTATGGGTGCACTAACTAGCCTTCTTTCCAAGGTTGGATGTGACGCATCCACCCTCTTCTCCTCTAGTTGGAGCATCTTTTCTTCATATTTTTGCACTTCAAACATCCTAAATCATCACACATAACTTAATTAGTTATAAAACTAATAATTAACACATGTTGGGCATTTTAAAGATTAAATAGCATCAAAATGCGGTTAAAACATATAAAAATATGCCCAACATCACTTTAGTTGGTTGAAGGGGAAAAATAGAAAAGATTATATATAGAGAGGTGCACACTACAATTTGCAGCGACTTATAAAGTTGTCATAGAACTGCAAAGGTCGTCCCAAAAAGGTTAGTTGAGACAATTGGAGCGTTGTTGAGATAAGTATAGTCATGAAAATGTATTTCTGACTATTCTTCACATGAAATTAATTAATCACCACAGAAAGTGTTAAAGTTGTAACAGAAAAACTAGATTGTTAGAGAATGTACTTGTTTCTCATTAGGATTTTTCTAAAAGGGTTTATAATTGTAAGGCCCCGTAAGATTTTACCTAGAACCCGAGGTTTCATGATGTCAAGGTAGGCTTATGTGTTTGATGATTGTAGAAATTCTTCGCAACGAGCTTGCTCGCCACGGTGCGAACTTTTTGCATTGTACAGTGCGTTGGGGAGTTGAAGGAAAATGTTGCAGAACATGACGTTTCTGCGGTCCACTATGTGACCACAGAACCACTTTGTGGGCCGCAAATCGACTGCAGAGTGATGCAGAAATTGAGCTAATGTTGAAGATCATTTTGTGGTCCAGTATGCGGCCACATAACCATTTCACGGGCCGCACATCCGTCGCAGAGCCATCAGGAGAAAAACTTCTAGAGGAGGTTTTGTGATTCATTATGCGACCGCAGAATTGATTTGCGGCCGCAGATCTGCCGCACGAACAACCCTATTTTGGAAGGTGATTTTGCGGTCCCTTATGCGGACTGCATACCTATTTTGCGGTCAACTTTGCGACCGCAGAGTTAAGTTCGGAGGGTCCATTTTTTTATTTTTATTACCCGACCCTATTTTAATAAATAGACTTAAAGGGCCATTATTCTGCCATTTTACAGATAGGGGAGTGTTTTAGAAAGAGAGGAGGAAGCCTCAAGTGCTTGGTTCACCAATCTTTGCTCAAGTCTTGAATAATTCACAAGGATAACTCACAATGTCTTCATTCAAGAGGTAAGGTTCCATACCCTAGTCTTCAATTTTGAGTTTGGGGTAGAAGATGGGTAATGGGTGTTGAGCTAAAAAGGGTAGACATTGGGTTGTAGGATGAAGGAATCCACCATAGGAGGACCTTGAAATCGTAATGTCCACCTAGTGCTTGATAGAATGTCTAAATGAGCTGAACCCATGAATCTCTTCCTAATTATGGTTCAAATTTGTCATGTCTCTAACAGATCGAAGTCGCTAGGATTTCCAGAACGTTGTAGCAATTTAAAGAAATCTCAAGCGAGTTATGTTGGCTAAACTCCTCTTGTAGAATTGAATTCCATGATGTCCTCGTAAGTTGCGATTATGATTGGCTCAATTTCGTATTTCTAATGTTTTGAGTCCTTCCTACTAAATTTGATTATTCCAATTTAAGCATTGTGTTGAAAGACGTATGTATCCAAGATATGTTCCAAATGTTCCCATCATATCATGATTCACTCCGAGAATGTGATCTAGCATGGCCAATGTATTAAAGGTACGTTTTTTTAAAATCATGTTTCAATTGCAAGTTAGTATGCCTAAATATGGAAGAGAAACTCAATGTGATTTAGACGCCTATTGCTCATATATACACTTAAAGTTTTGATTTGAAATTCCCTTATGTTGATTAACCATGATGATGCTTGAAAGTTACAGGGATGGGGATGAAATATGAAATACGGTCGATGTGCCGAGAATGATATTACAATTGTGGCCACTAGTGCCAATGACAGGGAAAGATGTGTGAAAGATTATGAAATGAGATTTGAATCATTTAATTAATAAATATTTGGGAGTATCGTTTAGTCACCGATGAAGGGAAGGATAAAATAACCAAACCTTGAAACTACACGGGTCGGTGTAGTAGTAATCGAGGGGTAAAATCCCTATGTTGATATGATGAGATTATTTTCCCTTATATGGGATAAGAGTGATGTGTTGAGATATTTTCCCTTAAATGGGATGATATGATTTCTAGTAGGATGTGATGTGAAGTTGGCCGACACGATATTCTGGTGAGATGGCTTAGCCAATCGGGCTGAGATCGGATGCTATGCCGCACACATGGTGGTGTTGTAGGGAGATGTCTCGGGGCATGACAAGCTTGGTATCAGAGCCTAAGGTTTTAATGTGTCTTAGGATATCTCGAAGCTGTATCTAGTAGAGTCCTTCTTATTAGTGTTGTCGGCCACATCTATAACTAGGAGGCTACTTGGGCATTTAGGAATAACACCCTTCTTTGATGTTCTAGATTGTGCGATAGAGCTGATTGTATGACTGTTCCTCCTCTAAGTCGTACATTGCTCTAATTTTCAGTATATGGCGTCTAGGAAGAAAGTAAGAACTGACCAAGGAGCCAATACCACCCCAATAGTGGTAGTTGATTCTATACCTGATAATACGGGTGAGTACCCGAGGGGTGAGGATATTCCCCCAGCTACTACATCACCTGATTATGCGACTCCTACTTAGACTGCACCAATCCCTATCTTACCGAGTATGCAGCTATTCCACCTCCAGCCCCAGCTTCCGTTCCCGGTGTTTCTGATGGGGACCTTAGGGGAGCCATACTGATATTGGCTTAGATAATGGCTTCCCAGCCCTAGAGACCGAATGTTGCACCTACTTCTTCCAGCCAGCAAGGGAAATCTGCTTGTTCCAGGGTGAACATGTTTCTTCAGTTGGATCCTCTAGTGTTCATGGGTACTAATCCCGAGGAGGACCCTAGGACTTTATTGATGAGATGCACAAGACCCTTTGAGTTATGCGTGCTACTGAGATGGGGGGGGGGGGGGGGGG
>NW_017673988.1:61957-112999 GCF_001879085.1 Nicotiana attenuata
GGGGGGGGGGGGGGGAGGGGGTGGAGTTGGCCTCCTACCGCTTGAAAGATGTGGCGTGTTCTTGGTTTGAGATGTGGGAGGAGTCCTGTAAGGAGGGGAGCCCTTCAATGAAGTGTGGTGAGTTTGCCGATGCCTTCATTGATCATTTCTTGCATGCCGAGACTAAGGCAGCAAGTGCCGCCGAGTTCAAGAGTCTGAAACAACGTAGCATGAGTGCGTGGGAGTATCATATGAGGTTCGCGCACCTATCCAAGTATTCCATCTACATGTTGTCTACTATGGACTCTAGAGTATGCCAGTTTGTGCAGGGCCTCAACCCCTTGGTTATTAATGAGGCCGCTACAGCTACATTGAATTCTGATATGAACTATAAGAAGATGGCAGCATTTGCTCAAGCCACATAAAGCAAATTGAAGAATAGAATTGAGCGAGAGGAAAGCAACATGGCCAGTCCGCGGGCAACTTTAGTGGTCCTTCTGGTGGTAGTGGTGGCAGGTTGGCATTTTATTGGGGGGGGGGGGGGGTCATCAGGGCCATCCCAGTCCTTTGCTCAGTCTTCGATTAGTGCACAACAGTTAGGGTCCAGTCAGTAGCAGTGGAGTCGTTTCGGGTCTAGTTAGGGCAAAAAGGGATCCTACCATCAGGGTCGGCTAGCAACAGCAGAGACCCTCATGCCCTAGGTGTAGGAAGATGCATTTTGGGGCCTGCTACATGGACCAAACCATATGCTACAGGTATGGTATGGGGGGTCACATTCAGAGGGATTGTCGTTCGTCTCGCTAGAGCATGGGTGGGGTTGTGGCACAGCCAGCCAGTTCTGTAGCTACTATATCTACAACACCTCCTCCAGCTCAAGGCACTCCAGCACCCGCAGGGCGTGGTGCAGCTAGGGGTGGCGCATAGAGTTCAGGAGGACCCAACCACTGCTATGCAATGAGGGGTCGCCAGAGTTCAAAGGTTTCTCCAGATATTGTCACATGTATATTGACTGTCCAATCTCATGATGTATATGCTCTTATTGATCCTGGTTCCACCTTGTCCTATGTCACTCCTTATGTCGCTATGGAATTTCAGATAGAACCGGAATAGCTTCATGAGTCGTTCTCTGTACCTACTCCGGTTGGTGAGTCTATTGTGTCCGCGCGGGTTTATAGGGCTTGTGTTGTCACGGTGCGTGGCCGGGACACCATGGCCGATCTCACTAAATTGGGGATGGTTGATTTTTATGTAATAATGGGGATTGACTAACTTTATTCATGTTTTGCCAAGCTTGATTGCCTAACCAGAACTGTTAGGTTTGAATTTCCTAATGAGTTAGTTATTAAATGGAAGGGGGATTGTGTGGTGCCGGGGGTAGGTTTTTTTCTTATCTTAAGGCCACGAAGATGATCAACAAGGGGTGTATTTACTATTTGGTCCGGGTTACGTACACCAATGTTGAGGCACTTACGCTTGAGTCCATGCCAGTGGTGAATGAATTTCTAGAGGTCTTTCCTGATGAGCTCCCTGGGATCCCACTAGACAGGGAGTTTGATTTTGGGATTGATGTGATGCCAGGCACGCAGCCTATATGTATTCCACCTTAAAGAATGGCACCAACAGAGTTGAAGGAACTAAAGGAACAATTGAAGGATTTGTTAGAGAAGGGTTTTATCCGGCCGAGTGTGTTGCCTTGGGGCACATCGGTTCTCTTTGTAAGGAATAAAGATGGGTCACTGAGAATGTGTATCGACTACCGCCAACTCAACAAGGTCACGGTAAAAAATAAGTACCCACTTCCAAGGATAAATGACTTGTTTGACCAATTGTAGGGTGCTAGGTATTTCTCCAAGATTGACTTAAGGTCGGGTATCGCCAATTGAAAATCAGGGAGTAGGATATTCCAAGGACAGCTTTCCGAACCCAGTATGGGCACTTTGAATTTCTGGTAACGTCTTTTGGCTAACAAATTCCCCGACAGATCATGGATCTTATGAATCGAATCTTCAAGCCTTTCCTCGACTCCTTCGTGATAGTGTTAATTGATGATATTCCTGTATATTCACGAAGTAGAGAGGACCATGCCGGTCATCTCAAGGCGGTTCTGCAGACTCCGTATCAGCACAAGCTGCATGCGAAGTTTTTGAAGTGTGAATTTTGGTTTGAATCTATCACATTCTTGGGTCATATCGTCTACAAAGAAGGAATTAAGTTTGATCCTCAGAAGATTACAGTTGTGAAGAATTGGCCTACTCCTATAACTCCAACCGAGATTCATAGTTTTTTGGGCTTAGCTGGGTATTACAGGATTTGTAAAGGGGTTCTCTACTCTTGACTCCCCATTGACTAAATTGACACAGAAGGCAGTTAAATTCCAATGGTCAGACTCTTGTGAAAAGAGTTTCGAAGAGTTGAAATCAAGATTGACTACGGCACCGGTGTTGACCTTACCTAAGGGCACCGATGGGTTTGTGGTGTATTATGATGCTTCAAGGATCGGACTTGGGTGTGTACTGATGCAACATGGCAAGGTGATCGCCTATGCTTCTAGGTGACTCAAGAATCATGAGAAAACTATCCAACACATGACTTAGAGCTTGCGGCGGTGGTTTTTGCATTGAAGATTTGGCGTCATTATTTGTATGGGGTTTATGTGGATATATTCACGGACCATAAGAGCTATCAATATATTTTCAAGCAGAAAAAATTGAATCTGAGGTAGAGAAGATGGCTTGAGTCACTCAAAGACTATGACATCGATATTCTCTATCATTTGGGAAAGGATAATGTTGTGGTGGATGCTCTTAACCGGAAATCTATGGGTAGTTTGTCTTACTTGGAGGCATATCGAAGGCCGTTGGCCAAGGAAGTTCATCGGTTAGCTAATTTGAGAGTTTGTCTTACGGACTCTAGTGAAGGAGGGGTAATAGTGCAAAATAGGGTTGGGTCATCGCTTGCTGTGGAAGTCAAGGAGAAGCAGTACGGCGATCCGTTGTTGGTACAGTTGAAGGAGGAGATTCATAAAGATAAGACCATGGATTTATCTCTTGGCATGGATGATGGTACACTAAGGTACCAAGGGCGATTATGTATTCCAAATGTGGATGGTTTCCGGGAAAGAATTATGATCAAGGCTCACACTTCTAGGTATTCCGTGCACCCGGGCTCTACAAAGATATATCATGATCTTAAGGAAGATTACTAGTGGAATGATATGAAGAGGAATGTAGAGAATTTGTGGCAAGATTCCCAATTTGTAAGCAAGTGACGGCCGAACACCAATGGCCCGGTGGGTTGGCATAGAACATAGAAATTCCGATGTGGAAGTGGGATATGATCAATATGGACTTTCTAGTAGGACGACCTCGCACTCCTCGCAAATTCAACTCAATTTGGGTGATTGTGGATCAACTCATGAAATTAGCACACTTCTTACCTGTTAAGGCTACCGACATAGCGGAACAGTATGCTTAGTTGTATATCAAGGAAATAGTCAGGCTACATGGTACTCCGGTATAAAATATCTCAGATCGAGGTGCTCAGTTCACAACTAATTTTTAGAAGAAATTATAGCAAGGTTTGGGTACTCAGGTGAATCTTAGTATAGCCTTTCACCCACAACCGACGAGCAGGTAGAGCGGACCATTCAGACGCTCGAGGATATGTTACACACTTGTGTTCTTGACTTCAAGGGTAGCTGGGATGATTATTTTCCGCTCATAGAATTTGCCTACAACAACAGTTACCATGCTAACATTTAGATGGCACCGTTCGAGGCTCTATGGAACGAGATGTAGATCTCCCATTGGATGGTTTGAGATTGGGGAAGCAGAGTTGGTAGGGCTAGACCTCGGGCATCAGGCAATGGAGATGGTTAAGATCATTAAGGAATGGTTGAAAACTGCTCAGAGTCGTTATAAGTCCTATTCGGATGTTCTTCGTAGGGATTTGGAGTTCAAAGAGGATGATTGGGTATTCTTGAATGTTTCTCCCATAAAAGGTATAATGCATTTTTGTAAGAAAGGGAAATTGAGTCGGAAGTAAGTCGGACCGTACAAAATCATTCAGAAGATTGGTTAGGTGGCTTACAAGCTTGAGCTATCTCTAGAGATGTTCTTAGTACACCTGGTGTTTCAGGTGTCTCTGTTGAAGAAGGTAGTTGGAGACCCGACACTCATTGTCCTGGTCGAGACTATTAAGGTTAATGAAGAATTGACTTAAGAGTAGATTGTGATTTCCATTCTTGACAGGTAGGTTTGAAAGCTGAGAACTAAGGAGATTGCATCCGTGAAAGTGTTATGGCAAAACCAACAACTTGAGGAGGGCACATGGGAGTCCGAGGACGAGATGAAGAAGAAATATCCTCATTTGTTTAAATAGTCATGCAGTTGTGTTCTACGAAAATGTTAATCACCTACTTTATATGCATTACGTTTCCCTTGTACAACTTATGTTAAGGATACTCCTTTTGGTAATATAATGTTTATGACGTTACGGTTGGTGTTGTTTCCATATTGTGTAACATTTGGACTGGTTTCTAGGATTCTCTGACAGGTGGATAGGCCCAATTACAGAAAGACTCTGCCAAAATTTTTGGAAATTTAAGAAGCTAGTCAAAATTTGAAACTCTAGTGTGTGAAATAATTGTTGGGTCACATTGGATGATAATGGAAGATTTTGACCCTCATTCGAGGACAAATGATCCTAAGCGGGTAAGGTCTCGTAAAATTTCACCTAGAAACCGGGGTTTCATGATGCCAAGGTAGGTTTTTGTGTCTGATGAAAGTAGAAGCTTGCCGCGGTACAAACTTTTGGGTTGTACAGTGCGTTGGGGAGTTGATGGAAAAATGTTGCAGAACATGGCGTTCCTGCGGTTCACTATGGACCGCAAAACCATTTTGTGACAGCAAATTGGCCGCAGAGTGATGAAAAACTTGAGCCAATTTGAAGATCATTTTGCAGTCTAGTATGCGGCCGCATAACAATTTCGCAGGCTGCACATCCATCGCAGGGCCATCAGGAGAAAAACTTCGGGAGGAGGTTCTGCGGTCCATTATGCGTCCGCAGAACCGATCTGCAGACCGCAGATCTGCCGCAGTCCTGACCCGATCAGCCAAGGTTTGGAAGGTAATTTTGCGGTCCCTTATGCAGATAGCATACCTATTATGCGGTTCACTCTACGACCGCAAAGTTGAGTTTGGAGGGTCCATTTTTTTTTATTTTATAACCCGACCCTGTTATAATAAATATACTTAAAGGGCTACTTTTGAAGAGGAATTCTGCCATTTTAGAGAGGGGGGGGGGGGTGTTTTAGAAAGAGAGGAGGAAGTCCTAAGTGCTTGGTTCACCAATCTTTATTCAAGTCTTGAAGAATTCACAAAGATAACTCAAAAGGACCTCATCCAAGAGGTAAAGTTCTATACCCTAGTCTTCAATTTCGAGTTTTGGGTAGAAGATGGGTAATGAGGAGTGCGATCATTGGGTATGGGGCTGTTATCGATGCATGCATGTACCAACAAAGTTGTGGGAAAGTTGTTGAGCTAAAAAGGGTAGACATTGGGTTGTGGAGTGAAGGAATCCACCATAGGAGGACCTTGAAATTGTAATGCCCACCTAGTGCTTGATAGAATCCCTAAATGAGTTGAACCCATGAATCTCTTCCTAATTATGGTTCAAATTTGTCATGTCTCTAATAGATCTAAGTCGCTAGGATTTCTGAAACGTTGTAGTAATTTAAAGAAAGCTAAAGCGAGGTATGTTGGCTAAACTCCTCTTGTAGAATCGAATTCCATGATATCCTCGTAAGTTGCGATTATGATTGGCTCAATTTCATGTTTCTCATGTTTCCAGTCCTTCCTACTAAATTTGATTATTCCAATTTAAGCGTTATGTTGAAAGACGTATGTACCCAATATATGTTCCAAATGTTCTTATCATATCATGATTCCCTCCGAGAATGTGATCTAGCATGACCAATGTATTAAAGGTAGTGTGTTTTTGAAAATCATGTTTCAATTGCAAGTTAGTATGTCTAATTGTGGAAGAGAAACTCATTGTGATTTAGACTCCTATTTCTCATATATACATTTAATGTCTTGATTTGAAATTCCCTTTTTGTTGATGAACCATGATGATGCTTTAAAGTTATAGGGATGGGTATGAAATATGAGATACGGCCGACGTGCCGAGAATGATATTACAAATGTGGCCACTAGTGCCAATGAAATGGAAAGATGTGTGAAAAATTATGAAATGAGTTGTGAATCCTTTAATTAATAAATGTTTAGGGAGTATCGTGTAGTCACCGAGGAAGGGTAGGTTTAAATAACCTAACACCGATCATACACGTGCCCGTGTAGGAATAATTGAGGGGTAAAATCCCCGTATTGATGTGATGAGATTATTTCCCCTTATATGGGATGAGAGTGATGTGTTGAGATATTTTTACCTAATGGGATGAGATGATTGCTCACAGGATGTGATGTGACGTCGACCCACACGACATTGTGCTGAGACGGCTTAGCCGATCGGGCTGAGATCGGACGCCATGCCACACACATGGTGGTGTTGTGAGTGGATGTCTCGGGGCGTGACAATAATTTTTTGATAAATATTTTTCTTTAGTAAGACCCCATCGCTAATATTAATTTATCTAACATATTAGTTAATAGTTAATCACTCCATTCCTTGTTTTAAGATTTTGGGTTACATGTTCAAACTCTTTTACATTGTATCAGAGCACAACTTTGGTGACAATAATTGCACAACTACTTTCTCTCCTCATGTTTTATCGCTTGACTAACACCTCTGGCATGTGTGAACCCTAAGAACAATGGTTAAACGTGGAGGACGGTGTTAAAGGATGTAGTTGTTAAAAATCATAAATTTTGTGAGGGCTTCTAAAGAGGTAAATAATATCTTGGACGACTACTGTAACTATATGTTAATATTTTGCCTTGGATGCTCAAATACTTCCTATAGAAACTGGAAGGAAAATTATAACCAAAAAAATGGTAGGAAATTTTTTCTTTCCTTCCCGCCTGCTTATCTAAATTTTTATTTTATGTTTTGCCAATTTACCCACGTTTCCTATCTTCTTTTGTTTTTTCAGGTATCCGAAATTCACAAATACAAGTTAGATAACTAGAATCCTCGTCGAGAAGTCTCATTAAGAGGTAAAATACTCCCTTTAAGAAGTTTAATTTTGTCATCACGACCCGATTGAGAGATCACTAATTAAGGGTGAAGAAATTTTAATGATCCCATTATACCTAATAACTCTCAGTAATTTATGTTGCCTATCACAATAAGCTTTGCTTAAAGCGAGATATTATAATTGATCTCTGGTGAATTACGTATGTCGACTCTGATGGAAAACAGGTATGAACAGCGGAAGTAAATAGCCAAGATCACTTGCATGTAATATAGACAACACATAATCACAGATTTTAATCGAACATAAAATCGATACTTATCTCTTGAAGCGTGACCGCGATTGCGAAAAGAGCCTCCAAGCAAGAGCGAAACCGTCCATAAGATCATCCTCCAGTTTCACAGTCTTCTGCTGTGTGACCCGAATAATGCCCGCAACTAGCAAAACTCGTATGGGAGAGTTTCTCCTAGGAAAACCATATAGTAAAAATCATAGCCTCCTTATCGAATAAGACCCCCTTTATATAGCCACAGGTTTTAGGGTTTAAAACCTTTTCCTAAACCTGTTGGGTGTTCCTTTTCCACCAAGAAATAGAATTCCATTTAATTCCTAATTATTTAGGCACAGCAGGGACCCCAATATTTAATTAACGAGGCTTCCTATTATGGACTTAATTCGAAATATACGAATTAATACTACCAGAATAAATTACAAATTATTCTACTAAAAATTCATAACTGCACTCCTCAGTTCAATTTCGAAATTCTTCCATTAAACCTTATTTAACTGATGTTAAGATTCAGATACTAATCATAATAAATTAAATTACTGACAATTTAATTAATTGATTCTTTCCTTTAGACTTTCGCTTAACTTATTTCATGTGACCGATACAAAATCCACCTGCATGGTTTACACATGAAAACTTATAAGCTTTCATAAAGGTATATTATCAATCTCTAGAGCGAGACATAGATTCCATTAACTAACTAATACTTTGCCAATGTATATCATTATTATCCAATTTACCAGGCATATTGACCCCACGAAAGAATCTCGTCTTTTAATAAATCAAAACAATAATAATATACACAACTAATAATAATTATATCAAGATGAAGAGTATAAGTAAATTTGATGGCTAGAGAATTTATTTTATTAAGTCAGTATAAAATACTTATCTCTACTTGGTCCGTGCAATACATACCAAATGTACTAGCAAAAGAAGTCGGAATTTTAAACCATTCCCATAATCAAGATAAATTATATTTAATCTTGTGGTACAATCATTCCTGATGGTTTGTCCAATTCCATCATTAGTGTAACGACCCGGCCGGTCGTTCCATGTGTTATTGCTCTGTTTCCCCCATTCCTACTTCTTATTGTCTTGTTTAGCTGTATTTTGTGCTATCGGGTTGGTTGTCTTGGGCTCGGAGAGGTTTTGGTAAGGTTTGAGATACTTAGTCTCTTTTGAGTAAGCTTAAGTTGGAAAAGTCAACCGGATGTTGACTTATGTGAAAAAGGGCTCGGATGTGAATTCCGATGATTCGGATAGCTTCGGGAGGTGATTTGGGACTTAGGAGCGTGATCGGAACGTGTTTTGGAGGTCCGGAGTAGATTTAGGCTTGAATTGGCGAAATTGGAATTTTGCTGTTTTCCGGTTGATCGGTGAGATTATGATATAGGGGTCGAAATGGAATTCCGGAAATTGCAACAGGTTTGTTGTGCCATAGGTGATGTGTGTGCAAAATTTCAGGTCATTTGGACGAGGTTTGATGGACTTTTTGATCAAAAGCGGAATTCGGAAGTTTTTGGAACCTTAGGCTTGAATCCGATGTTATTTGGTTGATTCAATGTGGTTATAGGTGTTTCGATGATTGGTACAAGTTTGGATAGGGGAATGTGACTTGTTTGTGATTTTGGTCGAGGTCTCGGGGGCCTCGGGGTGATTTCGGATGGTTGACGGGAAGTTGGAGTTGGAAAGTTGCATCTGAAGCTGTTGAAGTCTGTCATAACCGCACATGCGGCTTGGGGACCGCAGGTGCGGGCTCGCAGATGCAGAAATGGCCAAGGGGAGCTGGAACAGCAGAAGCGGCTGTTCGAGCGCACCTGCGATAGCGTAGGTGCGGGTGTTTGATCGCAGATGCGGTCCGGGGCATTTAAGTGATTTGTGTAGGGGCGCACCTGGGACCGCAGGTGCGGGTCCGCAGGTGTGGGATTTGTACCGCAGAAGCGGTTTAGCTGGGGCAGAACATATAAATTATGGACTTCGCGATTTTTAGCCTTTCTTCACCATTTTTAATTTGGTTTTGGAGCTTTTTGGGAGATTTTGAAGAGGGAATTCAAGGGAACATCGTTGAGGTAAGATTGTTGAACCTAAAACTCGTTCCTATGGTGTTATTTCATTGATTAGGCTTGAAATTTATGGATGTTTGTGGGTAAATATTGAAGAAACTAGGTCTTGAGATTGGAGACCTTTGATTAAGGGTTTGAGGGGTCATTTGTTTTCGGATTTTGGTATTCTTGGTATGTATGGACTCGTTGTAGGATAAGGAGTTTATTGATGTAATTTTTATCGAATTACGAGACGTGGGCTCGGGGGTCGGGTTCGGTTAATTTCGGGATTTGTGTTGTAATTTGATTATTTTTGCATGGGCTTCATTCCCTTAGCATATTTTGACGTCATGATTCTGATTTTGGATAGATTCGACATGAGTTGAGGCCGAGGCGAGAAGAAAAGGCATCGCGGGCTAGAGTTTGGACCGGATAGAGGTAAGTAATGATTGTAAATGCTGTCCTGAGGGTATGAAACCCCGGATTTCACATTGTTGTGCTACTTTGAGGTGACGCACATACTAGATGATGAGCGTGGGGTCGTGCACCGTTGGAGATTGAGACTTAGTCCGTCCCGTATGGCTGTTTAACCGCGTATTTCATTGAAAAACGTTTGCTATCATTGTGTTTTGGAAAGTATTATCATGTTTTGGGCTGATTGCCACATTTGGGCCTCGTGCCAACTATTTTGGACCCTTAGGGGATTCTTACTACTACTCCTCACTGTTTTGACCTCGTATTTGTACTCACTCATGCTATATTCTACTGTTTTCGCAACTCAGCCATCTTTACTCGTTTTTGATATTTTAAATGATATTTTGGGCTGAGCATCATGTTTTACTATTGCCCGAGCGACTTGTGAGATTTCTGACTGAGTGAGGCTGAGGGCCTATGTTGTGAGGATACTATGGGATCGGGCTGCGCCGCAGCAGTGTTATACTGATTCATGATTATGAGGCCGAGGACCTGATTGTTACGCCACGAGATGGCGTGTTATTGCGCTTGGGCTGTAAGGAGCCCCTCCGGGAGTCTGTACACCCCTAGTGAGCGCGGGTACCCAATGTGAGATATGATATTGCCCGAAGGGCGGTTGTTGTTCATGTTATTGCCCGAGGGGCTGATACGAGTGATTATGAGATAGCCCGAGGGGCTGGTTCTGTTGGTATTTTGGCCGAGGGGCTAATTTATGTTTCTATCCTTTTCTCCCTATTTTCATCACTCGTTTGAACTACTGAAAGATGTTTTAAAGAGGTTTTCACTGAACTAAGGTGTTTTTATGAGCTTCTACTGTTTTATTGCATTGTTCTGGTTTATACTGCTTTACTGTAGCATTGTGCTGCATTTTACGTGTTTTCTTATCGCTCAGCTACCTTTACTTTTATTACTTACTGAGTTGGCGTACTCACATTACTCCTTGCACCCTGTGTGCAGATTCAGGAGTCTCAGGTCGCGCTAGCGAGGGCTGATTTGCTTTCCAGCAGGCTTGTCCGGAGTTGACTAGGTAGCTGCTCGGCGTCCGCAGCCCAGTGCTTCTCCTTCCTATCTTTATTTCACTTGTTCTAGCTTTGTATTAGATTATGTTGTCTTTTCGTACTCTTAGACGGATTTTAGATGCTTATGACTGGTGACACCCCAATGTCGGGCTGTGTTTGTTTCCGCACTATTCTATTCTACTCTTTATTTTGGGATTTATAGCTTATTAATGGCTTAAGATGAATTACTATAATTGCTTAGTTGGTTTGGGGGTTTGTGTCGGCTAGCCTTATTTCATGATAGGCGCCATCACGACCGAGTCCGATTTAGGGTCGTGACAAGTTAGTATCAGAGCCTAGGTTACATAGGTCTCGCGAGTCATGAGCAGGTTTAGTAGAGTCTCGCGGATCGGTACAGAGACGTCTGTATTTATCCTCGAGAGGCTGCAGAACCTTTAGGAAAAACTTCTTATTCTTGAATTCCTGTCGTGCGAATCTATTGATGCTAGTACTAAACTTCTGTTATTCTATTCTCTCACAGATAGTGAGGACATACGCTACCGGTCAGGATGGATGACCACCGGTACCACCAGCTGGGACCACGAGAGGCCGAGGACGCGGTCGAGGCCGTGGTAGGGGCAGGGGTGTAGCCTGCACAGCAGCTAGGGCAGCACCTGCAGATCCACCAGCAGCCCCAGTTCAGGATCAGGTCCCAGTTGTGGACGCTCCAGCAGCACCAGCTCAGGCACCAGCTATGCCTATTGTCATTTCGGGTCTTCAGGAGACCTTGGCTCAGATCTTGACCGTGTGCACTAGTGTTGCTCAGGCGGTCGCAGTTTCTATTACTACAACCACTTCTCAGGCCAGGGGTGGCACTTAGACTCCCACCACTCGCACACTCGATCGGGTTGTTCAGGGATTGCAGACACCGGAGGCACCACTAGCTCAGTGGCAGCTGCTCAAGGTTATGTAGCTACGTTTATGCCAGAGGACGAGTAGCGTAGATTGGAGAGGTTTGGCAGACTCTAGCCTCAGACTTTCAGTTGTGCAGAGGGCGAGGATACCCAGGGCTTCTTGGACAGGTGTCAGAGGATTCTTCGCACCACGGGTATTCTGGAGACCAGTGGGGTCGCATTCACTACTTTTCAGTTTACTGGAGCTGCCTTCACTTGGTGGGAGGCTTATGAGAGGCGTAGGCCTGTTGGTGCGGCGCCCCTTACCTGGCAGCAGTTCTCCGCTCTCTTTTTGGAGAAATATATGCCATAGTCCTGCAGGGAGGAGCTGCGCAGGCAGTTCGAGCAGTTGTGATAGGGAGATATGATTGTGACACAGTACGAGATGAGGTTCTCAGAGTTAGCTCGTCATGCTATCTGGTTGGTTTATATGGATAGAGAGAGGATCAGGAGGTTCGTTGATGGCCTCATATATCAGCTTCGGATGACCAGGGCGAGGGTGTCAGGTGCTACTTTTGAGGAGGTTGTGGATATCACTCGTGAGATTGACTCAATTGGTCGCCAAGAGCGAGAAGAGAGGGAGGCCAAGAGGCCTCAAGGATCTAGTAGTTTTGGGGGTGCTCATTCGAGAGGTCAGTTTCAGCACGGCAGAGGCCACCCATTCAGGCATGCTCAGTCAGCTCGCCCAAGTTATCGTGGGGCATCATCGGGCCATGGTTCTCACAGTTCTCAGTATGGTCATTCCTCACTCAGTGCCCTTCCAGCCCAGGGTTCGTCCCGTGCTCCATCAGTTTAGGATTCATCTACGCCAGGTGCGTCTGCTAGTCATTCTGGTGCTAGAGGTCCCCTTCAATCCCCGTCTCTGGCACCAGGGAGTTGTTATGAGTGTGGGTAATTGGGACATATGTGGAGGCAGTGTCCTCGTCGCCTCGGGGGTTCATCTTAGTAGAGGAGTCAGCCATCGACTTCAGCACCAGTTGCTTCACCACCAACCCAGCCAGCTAGGGGTGGAGGACAGTCAACTACGGGTCATCCAAGAGGGGGAGGTCGATTAGGTGGTGGCCAGGCCCGTTTCTATGCACTCCCAGCTAGACCTGATGCTATTGCTTCAGATGCGGTGATTACAGGTATTGTCTCAGTCTGCCACAGAGATGCCTCTGTGTTATTTGACCCTGGTTCTACTTTCTCTTTTGTGTCATCATATTTTGCCCATTATTTGGATATGCCCTGCGAGTCCCTCGTTTCTTCTGTTCATGTCTCTACTCCGGTGGGCGATCTGTTTTGGTAGACCGTGTATATCGGTCGTGCGTTGTGTCTATTGGGGGTCTTGAGACCCGAGTGGATCTTCTGTTACTTTTCATGGTGGACTTCGATGTGATATTGGGCATGGATTGGTTATCTCCGTGCCGGGCTATTTTGGACTGTCATGCCAAGATAGTGACGTTAGCTATGTCGAGTGTACCACGGATTGAGTGGCGAGGTTTATCTGATTATGTTCCCAACAGGGTAATCTCATTCTTAAAGGCCCAACGTATGGTTGGGAATGGTTGTCTTTCATACTTAGCATTTGTGAGGGATGTCAGTGCAGAGGCTCCTAGCATTGATTCTGTTCCAGTTGTGAGGGATTTTCCCGATGTGTTTCCTGCAGACCTGCCGGGCATGCCACCGGATAGGGATATTGATTTTGGTATTGATCTGGTTCCGGGCACTCATCCCATTTCTATTTCGCCATATCGTATGGCGCCAGCGGAGTTCTCCTCGATAAGGGGTTCATTCGTCCTAGTGTTTCGCCGTGGGGCGCACCTGTTCTGTTTGTGAAGAAGAAGGATGGCACCATGAGGATGTGCATTGACTACAGGAAGTTGAACAAGGTCACAATTAAGAACAAGTATCCCCTTGTGAGCACGTGATTTTTGCCCTATATGAATTACTCCCAAAATTCAAAACAAAATAACTTCTTTCAGTGTTTGCAATTTTTGTGGATTTTGTGGCATTTTTCTATTAATTGTTTGCATTTATCTGCCCATGTTTATTTTATTTACTTCATGAAAAATACAAAAATACTTGGCATGTGCATTTAGGATTTAACTTCGCATTTTAGGGTTAATTAGAAAATCAATTGTTTTATGAAAATGGAAAATCACAAAAATAGTGTAATTTGCACTTTTAATTTTGACTCTTATTTTTAAGTACCTTTCCTTTTAATTTGTTAACTTAACTATCATTTAGGGTTAATTAGTGACTTTATTGAGTTAATTCGTTTCTTAGAATTATTTTAGGATTTGTATTAGTTCTGAAAATAAAAGAAAAAGAAAAAAAAGAGTAGAGGAATTAAAAGAAATTAGGAAAAGAAATAAAAATAAAAAGAATTGGAAACAAAAGAGTGCAACCAGCTTTGGGCCCAGTGTGTTAGTCTTATAACTAGCCCAATTCATTTCCCTTAAACCCAGTTCAAATCCGGTCCCCAGCCCAAAGGTTCTCGATCCGGTCCAAGCCACTTAGAGCTTAAACGATGCCGTTTTGCTCGCAACAAATCTCAGCCGTCGAGGTTTGCTTGATCGAACGGCTGAGAAGCTAGGGTGTGTGAGTATATTTATGTCCAAACGATCCTCCCCCCCCCCTCAGGACCCCCTCACCCCCCTCGTCTCTCCCATCTATCACCAGAAACCCTAATGCACCGCCCCTCCGCCGTCCGCCGCCGGCCGGAAATCGTCTCCGCCGGCGGCGAGTCTCCAATGGCTCCCAAATTTACACCATATCCTCTTCTCCACCTCCCCTTTCCAAATCCATGTTTAATTTTCCTCAAAACCCTTCCAAACTCGTCGAATCTTCGTTTGAATTTATAAACCCTAGCCGCCGCCTTTATTCTCCGGTGGCGGCGCCACGTCAAATCTCACCAGAAATCACACCACATGATCTCCTTACACCCCTCATCCAAAATCCACAACCCTTAGCCTTCGAATCATCCCCGTTTGGTTCTAATTTTAAATCGAAAATTGACCGAGAACCCTAATTGCTCAAAGTTTAGGGGCTTTTCGAGTTTGGTCTATAATAGCCCTTAATCTTGTGTTTTCTCATAGAAAACACATGATTAAGGACAGTTTTAACCCAAATAATGCCATGAAATCTGCCAGTGTTCGAGGTTGAGTAAAAAATTTCAAGGTATTTTTATTCTTACTTTCTTCTCTGTTCTCATTCGTGATTTTTGTTTTTATTTTTGTTCTGACTTACCTTTGTTATTTTGTGATGAGTTTAGGTTTTCGATTTAGGCTTCTGATTTCTTTTTACCATATAGTTTAGTTTTATTGTTAGTGATTTGAATCGTTTGATTTGATTCCATGTCTATCTTTTGCTTTGCATTTTTCTGATTTTTGTTCGTTTATTCTTCATAATTGGTTTCAGTTTGGTTTGTTTGATTTTAATTGATTAAGTTTACTGTTGTATTAGTGTATGATACATTTAGGATTCCTATTATTTAGAGTTTAATTTCAGTTTGATTAGCTAGATTAGTTAGTTCAATTTTTAGTTGTTGTTTGGTTATAGCTGAGTAGTTTATAGTTAATTAACCATGGTTAGTCAAAGGGAGGGTAGGTTAATGGTGACCTATGTGAGTAATTTCAGGGAGTGTTCAGGGGTATTTGGGTAAATGAATTAAACATGAATGCTGTAGATTAGAGTAGAAGTCCCCAGAATCTTCTAGAATAGGGCTCAAGTTTAGATTTCAGTAATTTAGGATAGTAACTTGGGTAACAAGTTAAAAAAAAGAGGGCTAATCCGAAAATAAAGAGGGACTAAGAGTGTAAACAGAAAATTGGAGGGCTGCCCTCATTTGGCCTATAAAAGGCACCCTTTAGTGCCTTAAGTCACAAGTTTGGAGCCTCTAAAAATTCCCTCTCATTGTCCACAAGTTTCAGATATGAAATTTGAAATCCAAACTCTAAATCTTCAAAAAATCCAAAAAGAAAACAAGCAAAAACAACAGAAAATTCCAGAAAAATACTGTTGCATTGAATCCCTTAGATCAATTTTGAGTTTGAGCAACTATTTCGAGTCTCTAGCTTAGTTTAAAGAGGAGAATGGCTTGAAGTTCCTTGTGTTTTGGCTGCTGAAGTGTCAGAGGGTATTTCTGGGTTTAATTTCGAGTTTGTGTGGTATTATTCAAGTTGTTTGGGTTGTTTGATTGGTTGATTTAGTGTTAAAACATTTCCTGGGTTTTGGAATTGGAATCTGCTGTTGCTTGCTGTAGTATACTTCTGCTGATCTGCTGCTGTAGCTGACTCCTATTTCTTATAATCTCTTTCTTCTTCCGGGTACTTTCCTTAGCTCATAGTTGAGGACAAATTGCTGAACCGGTAACAGTTTGAAATGTGTTGAATGAAGGCTGAATTTAAGTTGATATCTCTGTTATTTTACTTCCATTTTGCCTTTAGTACCTAGATCTAGAGTTATAACTATTGATTAGGTTTCTTTTACCTGAATTATGAGATTCCTATTGAACATTTCTTACGTGTATTGATAAATTGGACTGTGGACTTTGATTATATAGATTCATTCTTGTCTTCCTGTTTTGATTTTAGTTACTGTTAGTACTCTGCCATGTTATCCCTCCTGATTACATGTTATTTCGACTAGCTCATTTGTGCTCCAGGTTTGGTATGTCAATTAATGACATATTACAAACATTTAAAGCTCATTTCTGTTTAAAAAAAAAGAGAAAGCAAAGTTGCAATTAGGATTCTGCTTGGTGAATTTGTGCAGTACTGAATACTAGGTGTTTGTGAGTCTTCAAATCTGATGAAGTTTGAGAATTATTGAGTCCTATTTCGTACAATGAATGGAAATCGGCCCCTATTTTGATTATCATAAAAGTTTGCTCCTTAATTAGTACATAGAATGTCGATTAATGAAGGCTTGTTTATCTCTTTAAATGATTCAATGTCTGTAATGTTTAGGGATTCGAAATTGTGACTTGCAAAGCTTGAAAGTTGTACTCATTTTTGCTTTACGTAATCCGACTTCTGTAAGCTCAAAGACTCGATGGGGAGTCCTACCTTCTGGGGATGCTTGATTTCCCTAAGGATTGGGCTTACGTTTGGGCCAGCAATGGAAATCAGATTACGTCCTCATGTGAAGACTGGTTGGTCAAGCCCAAAAATCTTTTTGCGTTGCTTTCAGGGGTTTCCCCTGTGCGTTGGCCCTTCCTTGTACTAAAGTCAGGCACAGTCTTTAAGAATGAAATGCGGACAGTCTCACAATTAATGATTTGGATTCGAGCATTCATTTAAGAGTAGGCATAATTTCCTTAAGCTTGGTTCAGTGAGTTTAACTAGTTGGAGTGCGCCATATTATACAATATAAACAATTTATGGCCCTCGTGAATTAGCGTAGAAACCTTTAAATTAGAATAAATTGAGATGTGCCGTGACGAATAAAATGACAAATGCATGGCCCTCATTTAATTGATCTTGTATTGATCCTTAGAATTCGAGGCGTGCAATTTAGCAAATTCCATGGCCCTCGCAAAGTGCAAACGTGTAGTTGCTTTAGGCGCGTATTTTAAATAATTTTACCTTCCCAAATACGGGTGCGCATTTATGTGACCCAAATCCAAATCCCAACGAAGTCGAAATGTGTCAAAAATCGCGGGTGCATTTATGTGACGCGGTTCGAGACGTGTTTTCACGACGTTGCAATTCTCTTAAAATAATAATATTAAAAGCGGTTCAAAGTTAAAATGCACATAGGTTAAAACATGTACTAAAATCAAATAAATAAGCCAAATATGACAGTTGAGCAACCGTGCTAGAACCACGGAACTCGGGAGTGCCTAACCCCTTCTCCTGGGTTAACAGAATTCCTTACCCGGATTCTGGTTCGCAGACTGTAAAACAGAGTCAAACCCTTTCCTCGATTCGGGATTCAAACCGGTGACTTGGGACACCATAAATCTCCCAAGTGGCGACTCTGAATCTTTTAATGAAATGAATCCCGTTCCGATTGTCCTTTAAGTGGAAAAACTCCTTTACACACCTGCCGGGTGTAGTGAAAAAGGAGGTGTGACAGCTCTGGCGACTCTGCTGGGGAGAACAAACCCAGAACTTCAGTTCAGGGTTTGAGAATTCGAGCTTAGAATAATTGTTATGTTTGGCTTTATCTGATTTTCCTACATGTTTCATGCTAAATGTGCTAAATGCTTTACCGCTTTGATATTATTTGAACTGTATATATGAACTGTGCCGAAACCCTTCTCTTCTCACCTCCGGGGATGTGCTCACTGGTGGAGACTCCCTATTCTGTTAGTGTCATACCTTGAAATAAGAAAGAGGCCGGACAAGTTACTAAGCCGGACGATCCCGCGGGTCCCCGGTACGTAGCCCCCTCCTCGACTCGAATTGTCCGCTCGGGTACACAGTCTAAAACTTACACCCAGGTTTTGAACCTAGAATAACTTGACCTCATGCCGGATCCCTAGTAGGAACGCTTATTTGCATCACGTGCATTTTGACTTAGGGGACTCAACACAGGGGTTGGGTCCGTCTAGGACAGGTGTACCCGGAATAATGGACCATCCTGATGCATCCTACTTGTGCATTTATCTGTTTTGGACTCGCATGCTGACCGGCTTTGAATATCTGGGAAAATTGAACAACAAAAAGAGAAAAAGAGAAAATAGCAGTGTAGAGAGTTAATTACCTATATTAGAAAAACCAATGTCCAAGTAGTGCCGAAATGCTGCCGGATTTTTGAGAAAATGAAAGAAAAAAGAGGAAAAGTAGTGTTTTTAGTTTGTTTTGTTTGCCAATGGAAAAGAAAAACCAAAAAAAGAGTTTTATTTTCAAACTAGTTTGTTTATTTGCCACTGAAAAAGAAAATATAAAAAAGAATCTTGCTTTCAGAAATAGTGTATTTGCCAACAAAAATAAAAAGAGTCTTGTTTTCAAAAATAGTTAGGTTTATTTGCCCGAACTACGCAGGTTTGATTCTCACCGGATGTGAGATACATAGGCAACCCTCATCGGGTCCAAACTCCCCTTTGCAAAAATAGCCAAAAAATGCCAAAATTTTTAATTTCGTCATGAATAAGTCGGGTGACGCCATTCTTGTCAAAAATAAGCCAAATGTCCCCAAAAGGGCGCCGGAAGGCTGTTTTTGCAAGAACAGCCACCCTGAGTCATTTTAAAACGGTTTGCGGGCACAGCCTTAAAATCTCCCTTTCGGAAGTGCTGAAAGGCCGTCTTTGCAAAACTGGGTCTTTGTTTTCTCAAAATAAATATATTTGAAACATAGCCACTTTTCTTGTTTTTAAGTCAAAATAAGTCATTACATGGCCAGCTTTCTTTAAATAGCCTACAGTTGACATTGAAACCTTCTCAGTCTTGCGCAGCCCCGTGGCGATGCCGAGTGATGCCCCGCGGGCCCCAGGGTTTGAAGCTTTGGTGTATTCCTAGTTAATCGAGTCGGTATTTTGTTTTTGAGTCTGTTTTTGTAACTCCCCTTTTTGAGAAAAAAAAAACAAATAGTCTGGTAGCTTTTGTAATCTCGGTTATTATTAATGAAAAATTGAGAAAAATTCCCCAAAATTGTTTCATTATTTTCGCATTTGTTTGCAAGAACTACGCTCGGTCTGATTCACGCGGGGTCGTGATACGTAGGCAATCTCCATAGGATTCGACCATAACTAAATGAAAACAAGGAAAAACAAGAAAATAATGAAGGGAAAGAGGTGAAAAACAAGAACGGCAAGAAAAACAAAAGAGGGAAAAAGAAAAACGAAAGAAAACAAGAAACCAAACAAAAGCAAAAGGGAGCAAAGAAAAGAAAAGAGCGGAAACACATTTCGAGGAAAGGAGCGAATAGGAACAAGGAAAAACCAGAGCAAAAGAAAAGAGGGAAAGGCAAGAAAATAACAATGGAAAACACGAGGGAAGAATGAGAGGAAAGGCATGGGAAATAAAGAAAAATGAAAGCCGGGATGACGCATGCAACCAAGCGAGGTCATAATAGAAATGGTTAACTGCTTAGGTGCATTCATTCCCCAAATGTGCGGTTATCTATCTGTTAACGCTCTAACTGCTAACAAAGTTGTTGTTGATGATGAGTCCAGGCAGGTAGTTTAGTTGGTTGTTATCCTGGCAACCCATTCCTACAACACCCGGTCAAAAAACAAACTGAACATGACAGGCCAAGAATCAGATACCAGTATCATGGACCCGTCAAAAGAGGTACACGTGGTGGATGTCAAAGCAATGAGGGAAGAGATGTATAAGTTGAGGCAGCAGATAGCCGAGATGCATCAGGCCTGGGCTTAGGGTCAGCCGGCGCCAGTTTATCCCGCCAATCCAGCATATATCCCACCTTTGGCTCAGTCCCAGGAGCCTCCTACTGTGAATTCCTCGCCAACTTTCCCTTTCTACCAACAGAGTTATGGCACCACCTCCTATCCTTCCCAAGCTCCACTACCCAAACAAAACCTTCCTCCACCAATCACCCCTGTCTTTGTGGCGCCTCCACCTGCCACATTGCAAAGATCTTCCAGTGAGCCATTATTTCAAACTCACGACAGCCAGTACTACCCTCCTGAGCCTACCTTTAAAGCTCCTGAGCCATATTCCTACACCCCTCACTTTGAGCTCCCGGTGGAAACTGACAAGCTGCTTAAGAATCCGGAACAGGAAGAGATGTTTCGAAAAGTAAAAAGCCTAGAGCAATCCTTCAGGAACATGCAAGGATTGGGTGGCTAAGTCAGTGTGGCCTACAAGGATTTGTGCTTGTTTCCCGATGTCCAGTTGCCAGCAGGATTCAAGCTACCGAAGTTTGATATGTATGACGGACGCGGTGATCCGGTGGCACATCTAAGGGGATTCTGCAGCAAAATGAGAGGAGCTGGGGGAAGGGACGAGTTATTAATGGCATACTTCAGTCAAAGTCTAAGTGGTGCGGCCTTGGAATGGTACTCTCGACAGGATCATGCTCGATGGTACACTTGGGATGATTTGGCCCAGGCGTTTGCATGCCTCAGTATAATCTCGAAATCGTCACGGACCGTCTGTCACTGGCTAAAATTGAGAAAAAGCCCGGGAAAAAGCTTCAGAGAGTACGGTTTCCGGCGGAGAGAGCAAGCGGCAAGAGTCGATCCTCCAATGAATGAAAGCGAGATGGTTGATTACTTCTTGCAGGCTTTGGAGCCCACCTACTATGGTCACTTGGTGTCAGCAGTAGGAAAATCTTTCAACGAAGTAGTGAAAATGGGAAGTATGGTGGAGGAGGGGCTTAAGTCTAACAAAATCGTGAGCTATTCTGCAATCAAGGCAACTACCGAGGCTATCCAGAGCGGCACTGGAGAGGTAGTGGAAAAGAAAAAGAAAGAAGATGTAGCAGTAGTTGAATCAAGAGTCTGGTCCAGGGGCCCATCTCCATATTACAACCAACCTCGACCCCAACCCCAAACCTATCCCCGAGCTCCACATAATCCACCTCAGTATTACCCTCCGAACAATGTCCGGTCATATGTCCAACCATGAGGTCATTCCCTATGGCGAGCACCAGCGCCGCATAATGCCTCCTTGCCTTCACAACATTTTCGAGCACCCAACAACCCTCGAAAACAGGGGCAGGGAAGAGAACAGAGGAAAGGAAATAGTTTCACGCCAATTGGGGAGTCCTACACGAGCTTGTTTGAAATGTTAAGGCATTCTGGCTTGATTGAGGCGCTCCTCGGCTATACTCCTGACCCACATGCAAAAGGCTTTGATCCTACTGTACGATGCATGTACCACTCTAATGTCTAAGGGCATAGCATTGAAGANCCCCAAGTCTACAGGGGCCGTTCATGGTACCGAGATTGTTGTCCAATGGTGCTAGGTAATTGACAAATGTAGAAGGCAAATGTGTGGATATGGTTAGTAATTCTGGTGCAATCAAATGATGTTACGTATGCTTTCCCCATGTTTGTTTAATTGTGTAGTTTGTACTTGGCATGTTTTGGAGATTGGAATGACGAAGGCATTTTGTTCTGCTATCCAAACACTTTATCCTTTGTTACCCCTTTGAGCCTCGGTTATTTTCTTGCATACCCCTCTTTCGGAATCAATAATAAAACTCGTAAGCCCGAGCGGGGAAAGAAAGTGGAGAAACAAGAGAAAAACAGTGAAAAGAAAAAGAAAAGAAAAGAAAGGGAAAAGAAAAAGACAAGAAAAAAGAAGAGAAAAGAAAAGAAAAGAAAAAAAGAAGAGAAAAGAAAAGAAAGAAAAGAAAAGAGAAGAAAAAAGAGAAAAGAAAAAGAAAAAGAAAGAAAAAAAAAGTGGGAGAAAAGGAAAGACCGCAACAACGAAGTAATTCTATGACCTGAACTACATTTGACTTGATCCCGAAAGGGTACGTAGGTAGCCTCCCTCTGAGGTTCAGTCACACCAAAATAAAATCCAAAAGTCCCCAAGAAAGAAAATGGGGCAGAAGTTGTGGTTGTTGTGAAAAATCAGATTCCGAAAGTTGTAATTTTGAACCCATGTTGAATTGTTTTGAGCCTTTGATACCCTTTNAATGACGAAGGTATTTTGTTCTGCTATCCAAACACTTTATCCTGTGTTACCCCTTTGAGCCTCGGTTATTTTCTTGACATACCCCTCTTTCGGAAATCAAATAATAAAAACTCGTAAAGCCCGAGACGGGGAAAGAAAGTAGGAGAAACAAGAGAAAAACAGTAGAAAAGAAAAAGAAAAGAAAAGAAAGGGAAAAGAAAAAGACAAAAAAAGAAGAGAAAAGAAAAGAAAAGGAAAAAAGAAAAGAAAAGAAAAGAAAGAAAAGAAAAGAAAAAGAAAGAAAAAGAAAGTGGGAGAAAAGGAAAGACCGCAACAACGAAGTAATTCTATGGCCTGAACTACGTTTGACTTGATCCCGAAAGGGTACGTAGGCAGCCTCTCTCTGAGGTTCAGTCACGCCAAAATAAAATCCAAAAGTCCCCAAGAAAGAAACTGGGGCAGAATTTGTGGTTGTTGTGAAAAATCGGATTCCGAAAGTTGTAATTTTAAACCCATGTTGAATTGTTTTGAGCCTTTGATACCCTTTCTTTCTAACCCTATCCAAAAGCCCACATTACGGTCCAAAGAAAGACCTTCCGATCAGTCTTCGAGCGATGCCAAATCGAGCAAGTGGAGGTGATTCATGTCAGGGAAAACACTCCGGTCCAAGTAGAAAAAATAATGAAAATGAGAGAGTCTTATTGGTGAAAACCTTCACGGGCACCGTAAGGCGACGAGAGCTGAGAGACGTCAAAAATGAGAGAGTCTTATTGGTGAAAACCTTCACGGGCACCATAAGGTGACGGTGAGCGTAGAGAAAGACCAAAATGAGAGAGGCTTGATGGTGAAAATCCTTCGGGCACTACAAGTCGAATAAGGATTGTGAATCAGATTGGATAAGCGAAGCATTGAAGCCCGGTTTCACGGTAAAAAGGTACAACAAGAGCTGAACATCAGGTTTGCTTAACGAAACAGGCCGCAGGTGCATGTCATGGTCATTAGAGTTAGTATCCACATCCGATAGGTTTCTACTTTATAGTTTTCTTATTAGGAATCATCTCTTTCCATTGTCCTCTACTCTGTTCCTTTTGTCTTGTTTACTTTCTCTTCCCAAGTCAATTCGGTCATAACAAGTGAGAAATGATTTCAAAATTCGCCACCAGCTTTCCAATTGCACAAAACGGGATCTGGCTAGTACATCAAAGTGTCATAAGTCAAGAAAGAACAACAAGCACACTGAGTTGGTAACAATCAACATGCTTTGGGATTCAAAGGCTTGGTACATATCAATTCATGAACAATGCAACAGATGGAGGGTGTTAGGTGAATGGATCAAAGGCATTTTCTGTGGCAAGATTGACAAAAGTTGGTTAACCAGTGACAAGCAAGGTCTTCCAAACGGAAAGCAAAGTTATCATGGCAAGTGAAGGAGCATTAGACCTCAAGGCCAAGGCCAGTGGTTTAAGTCAAGAAAGAAAAACATATGCACTGAGTGGGTGGCAATTGACGTGCTTTGGAATTCATGTGAAATGCAAAGGTTTGGTAAATGTCAGTTCATGAGCAATGCAACAGATAGAGGGTCTGAACGGAAAAGAGGTATTTTCTGCGATAAGGGTAACAGAGAAATTGGTTAGTCAATGAGCAAGCAACATCTTTCAAAGTGAAATCAAAGCTATCATGGCAAGTGAAGGAGCAATCGCCGCAAAGTCAAGGCCGCAAACCAACCACCATGTTTAAACTCACAAGTTTTCTTTGTCTGGAACAGGGACGGAAGCTATGCTTGGAAGCTTAAAATTCCCAAGTGTAATGCCCAAATTCTGCTTACGCAAAAGCTATTGAGAAGATCACACATTACCCCTAGGAGACGCACTTCCTACTCTAGGTTTTTCAAGTTGTAGGAGACGCACTTCCTAAATTGAGATATCACCCCTAGGAGACGCACTTCTTAGTCTGGGTCTTTCAGAATATAACTATAGGAGACGCACTTCCTAAATTGAGATATCACCCCTAGGAGACGCACTTCCTAGTCTAAGTTTTTCAAGTTGTAGGAGACACACTTCCTAAATTGAGATATCACCCCTAGGATATGCACTTCTTTGTCTGGGTCTTTCAGAATATACCTGTAGGAGACGCACTTCCTAAATTGAGATATCACCCCTAGGAGACGCACTTCCTAAGTTGATTTTCACCCATAGGAGACACACTTCCAAAGTTGATAGTTCATTCATAGGAGACGCACTTCCTAGTTTGAGTCATTGAAGTTTCACCTCTAGGAGACGCACTTCCTAGTCTAGGTTTTTCACGTTATACTGTTTAGGAGACGCACTTCCTAAATTAAGAGTTTACCCCTAGGAGACGCACTTCCTAGTCTGGGTCTTTCAGGAATTAAGAGTCCATAGGAGATGCACTTCCTAGTTTTTGTCACTGAAGTTTTCACCCCTAGGAGACGCACTTCCTAGTCTGGTTTATTGAAGTTACACCTTTAGGAGACGTACTTCCTAAATATTGAGTTCATTCATAGGAGACGCACTTCCTAATTTTAGTCACTAAAGTTTTCACCCCTAGGAGACGCATTTCCTAGCCTTGGTCGTTTAAATTCACCCTTAGGAGACGCACTTCCTAATCTGGTTCATTCAGGTTTTATTTTAGCAGACGCATTTGCTAGTCAAAGTTACTTGGTTTTACTCGTAGGAGACGCACATCCTAATCTAGTCTTGAGTTTACTCTCATCATTGCATCAGTAGTATAAGTTGTTTACAATATTGCTAACAACTCACAAATCTTCCTAGTGCAAACTGGGGCAGAAAATTTCGTTTTTTTTGTTTGTTTTAGTTACAGGATCCCACATGGAAAATAAGGGAATACATTTCAAGCTTCAGCAATCAGGAGCCCGCCTGGAGAACAAGGGAGTACTTTTCAAGCTTCAGCAATCAGGCGCCCACCTGGAGAACAAGGGAAGTACAGCTCCAATTTTAGCTTTTAATATTTGATAACATGTTGTACCCAGTCACCAAACTGGGGCAGAAAATTTTCTTTGCTTGTTTTGTTGCAGTCAGGATCCCACCTGGAGAACAAGGGAATGCTTTTCAAGTTCAGCAATCAGGAGCCCACCTGGAGAACAAGGGAATACTCTTCAAGCTTCAGCAATCAGGAGCCCACCTGGAGAACAAGGGAAGTATAATTCAAATTCTATCCTTTAATTTTTAATATTTGATAACATGATGTGCCCAGCCACCACACTGGTGCAGAAATTTTCTTTGTTTGTCGGTTTTGTCGAAGTCAGGAGCCCGCCTGGAGAATAAGGGGATACTTTTAAAGCGTTGCAATCAGGAGCCCACCTGGAGAACAAGGGAATACTTTTCAAGTTTGAGCAGTCAGGCGCCCACCTGGAGAACAAGGGAAGTACAATTCAAATTTTAGCTTTTAATTTTTAATATTTGATAACATGTTGTACCCAGTCACCAAACTGGGGCAGAAAATTTTCTTTGTTTGTTTATTTTGTTGCAGTCAGGAGCCCACCTGGAGAACAAGGGAATACTTTTCAAGTTCAGCAATTAGGAGCCCGCCTGGAGAACAAGGGAATACTTTTCAAGCGTTAGCAATCAGGAGCCCGCCTGGAGAATAGAGGCATATACTTCAAATTTCAGCAGTCAAGCATCACTCGGAGGAATAGCAAACATCTCCGATCACAATGCATGGCAACAACGCAAGAATTCCATTGGAAGAATACAAGTTCAAGGCAACACAAGAGCAAGTTTGAAGACAGAGATAGGACCCTTTTTGTAATTCATAGATCATAGCTTAGGCTAGCTTCTTTTATTTTTGACACGGTGTAATAAGGAGGTCAGCAAGCAGTAGCAGTAGCAACAGCAGTGAAATCACAGCTCCTGGTAGTCCCAGCTACCAAACCTTCCCGAACTACACTGACCTGATTCCTTTTTAGCCAAGGATATGTAGGCAACCTTTGAAGCAGGGTTCGGTCAAATGGTTTTCAAAAATGCTTCACACGGAGTATTCGAACGGGCAAAAATCGCTCGTATCCGCTCACTTATCTTTGCCCGAGAACTCTTCGTGTTCCCGAGCAAAGAGGGGCAGCTGTGAGCACGTGATTTTTGCCCTATATGAATTACTCCCATAAATTCAAAACAAAATAACTTCTTTCAGTGTTTGCAATTTTTGTGGATTTTGTGGCATTATTCTATTAATTGTTTGCATTTATCTGCCCATGTTTATTTTATTTACTTCATGAAAAATACAAAAATACTTGGCATGTGCATTTAGGATTTAACTTCGCATTTTAGGGTTAATTAGAAAATCAATTTTTTATAAAAATGGAAAATCACAAAAATAGTGTAATTTGCACTTTTAATTTTAACTCTTATTTTTAAGTAGCTTTCCTTTTAATTTGTTGAGTTAACTATCATTTAGGGTTAATTAGTGAATTTATTGAGTTAATTAGTTTCTTAGAATTATTTTAGGATTTGTATTAGTTCTGAAAATAAAAGATAAAGAAAAAAAAAAGAGTAGAGGAATTAAAAGAAATTAGGAAAAGAAATAAAAACAAAAAGAATTGGAAACAAAAGAGTGCAACCAGCTTTGGGCCCAGTGTGTTAGTCTTATAACTAGCCCAATTCATTTCCCTCAAACCCAGTTCAAATCCGGTCCCCAGTTCAAAGGTTCTCGATCCGGTCCAAGCCACTTAGAGCTTAAACGACGCCGTTTTGCTCGCAACAAATCTCAGCCGTCGAGGTTTGCTTGATCGAACGGCTGAGAAGCTGGGGTGTGTGAGTATGTTTATGTCCAAACGATCCTCCCCCCCCCCCAGGACCCCTCACCCCCCTCGTCTCTCCCATCTCTCACCAGAAACCCTAATGCCACCGCCCCTCCGCCGTCCGCCGCCGGCCGGAAATCGTCTCCGCCGGCGGCGAGTCTCCAATGGCTCCCAAATTTACACCATATCCTCTTCTCCACCTCCCCTTTCCAAATCCATGTTTAATTTTCCTCAAAACCCTTCCAAACTCCTCGAATCTTCGTTTGAATTTATAAACCCTAGCCGCCGCCTTTGTTCTCCGGTGGCGGCGCCACCTCAAATCTCACCAGAAATCACACCACATGATCTCCTTACACCCCTCATCCCAAATCCACAACCCTTAGCCTTTGAATCATCCCCGTTTGGTTCTAATTTTAAATCGAAAATTGACCCAGAACCCTAATTGCTCAAAGTTTGGGGGCTTTTCGAGTTTGGGCTATAATAGCCCTTAATCTTGTATTTTCTCGTAGAAAACACATGATTAAGGACGGTTTTAACCCAAATAATGCCATGAAATCTGCCAGTGTTCGAGGTTGAGTCAAAAATTTCAAGGTATTTTTTATTCTTACTTTCTTCTCTGTTCTCATCCGTGATTTTTGTTTTTATTTTTGTTCTGACTTACCTTTGTTATTTTGTGATGAGTTTAGGTTTTCGATTTAGGTTTCTGATTTCTTTTTACCATATAGTTTAGTTTTATTGTTAGTGATTTGAATCGTTTGATTTGATTCCATGTCTATCTTTTGCTTTGCATTTTTCTGATTTTGTTCATTTATTCTTCATAATTGGTTTCAGTTTGGTTTGTTTGATTTTAATTGATTAAGTTTACTGTTGTATTAGTGTATGATACATTTAGGATTCCTATTATTTAGAGTTTAATTTCAGTTTGATTAGCTAGATTAGTTAGTTCAATTATTAGTTGTTGTTTGGTTATAGCTGAGTAGTTTATAGTTAATTACCCATGGTTAGTCAAAGAGAGGGTAGGTTAACAGTGACCTATGTGAGTAATTTCAGGGAGTGTAAACAAAGAGGGACTAAGAGTGTAAACAGAAAATTGGAGGGCTGCCCTCATTTGGCCTATAAAAGGCACCCTTTAGTGCCTTAAGTCACAAGTTTGGAGCCTCCAAAAATTCCCTCTCATTGTCCACAAGTTTCAGATATGAAATTTGAATTCCAAACTCCAAATCTTCAAAAAATCCAAAAAGAAAACAAGCAAAAACAACAAAAAATTCCAGAAAAATACTGTTGGATTGAATCCCTTAGATCAATTTTGAGTTTGAGCAACTATTTCGAGTCTCTAGCTTAGTTTAAGGAGGAGAATGGCTTGAAATTCCTTGTGTTTTGGCTGCTGAAGTTTCAGAGGGTATTTCTGGGTTTAATTTCGAGTTTGTGTGGTATTATTCAAGTTGTTTGGGTTGTTTGATTTGTTGATTTAGTGTTAAAACATTTCCTGGGTTTTGGAATTGGAATCTGCTGTTGCTTGCTGTAGTATACTTCTGCTGATCTGCTGCTGTAGCTGACTCCTATTTCTCATAATCTCTTTCTTCTTCCAGGTACTTTCCGTAGCTCATAGTTGAGGACAAATTGCTGAACCTGTAACAGTTTGAAATGTGTTGAATGAATGCTGAATTTAAGTTGATATCTCTGTTATTTTACTTCCATTTTGCCTTTAGTACCTAGATCTAGAGTTATAACTATTGATTAGGTTTCTTTTACCTGAACTATGAGATTCCTATTGAACATTTCTTACGCGTATTGATAAATTGGACTGTGGACTTTGATTATATAGATTCATTCTTGTCTTCCTGTTTTGATTTTAGTTACTGTTAGTACTCTGCCATGTTATCCCTCCTAATTACATGTTATTTCGACTAGCTCATTTATGCTCCAGGTTTGGTATGTCAATTAATGACATATTACAAACATTTGAAGCTCATTTGTGTTTAAAAAAAAGAGAAAGCAAAGTTGCAAATAGGATTCTGCTTGGTGAATTTGTGTAGTACTGAATACTAGGTGTTTGTGAGTCTTCAAATCTAATAAAGTTTGAGAATTATTGAGTCCTATTTCGTATAATGAATGGAAATCGGCCCCAATTTTGATTATCATAAAAGTTTTCTCCTTAATTAGTACTTAGAATGTCGATTAATGAAGGCTTGTTTATCTCTTTAAATGATTCAATGTCTGTAATGTTTAGGGATTCGAAATTGTGACTTGCAAAGCTTGAAAGTTTTACTCATTTTTGCTTTACATAATCCGACTTATGTAATCTCAAAGACTCGATGGGGAGTCCTACCTTCTGGGGATGCCTGATTTCCCCAAGGATTGGGCTTACGTTTGGGCCAGCAATGGAAATCAGATTATATCCTCATGTGAAGACCGGTTGGTCAAGCCCAAAAATCTTTTTGCGTTGCTTTCAGGGGTTTCCCCTTTGCGTTGGCCCTTCCTTGTACTAAAGTCAGGCCCAGTCTTTAAGAATGAAATGTGGACAGTCTCTCAATTAATGATTTGGATTCGAGCATTCATTTAAGAGTAGGCATAATTTCCTTAAGCTTGGTTCAGTGAGTTTAACTAGTTGGAGTGCGCCATATTAAACAATATAAACAATTTATGGCCCTCGTGAATTAGCGTAGAAACCTTCAAATTAGAATAAATTGAGGTGCGCCGTGCCGAACAAAATGACAAATGCATGGCCCTCACTTAATTAATCTTGTATTGATCCTTAGAATTCGAGGCGTGCCATTTAGCAAATTTCATGGCCCTCGCAAAGTGCAAACGCGTAGTTGCTTTAGGCGCGTATTTTAAATAATTTTACCTTCCCAAATACGGGTGCGTATTTATGTGACCCAAATCCAAATACCAACGAAGTCGAAATGTGTCAAAAATCGCGGGTGCATTTATGTGACGCGGTTCGAGATGTGTTTTCACGACGTTTCAATTCTCTTAAAATAATAATAATAAAAGCAGTTCAAAGTTAAAAAGCACATAGGTTAAAACATGTACTAAAATCAAATAAATAAGCCAAATATGACAGTTGAGCGACCGTGCTAGAACCACGGAACTCGGGAGTGCCTAACCCCTTCTCTTGGGTTAACAGAATTCCTTACCCGGATTCTGGTTCGCAGACTGTAAAACAGAGTCAAACCCTTTCCTCGATTCGGGATTCAAACCGGTGACTTGGGACACCATAAATCTCTCAAGTGGCGATTCTGAATCTTTTAATGAAATGAATCCCGTTTCGATTATCCTTTAAGTGGAAAAACTCCTTTACACCCCGGCCGGGTGTAGTGAAAAAGGAGGTGTGACACCCCTGCCGTGCATTGATGATTTGTTCGACCAGCTTCAGGGAGCGAGGGTGTTCTCCAAGATTGATCTCCGTTCAGGGTATCACCAGCTGAAGATCAGGGACTCGGATATTCTTAAGACAACCTTCAGGACCCGATATGGTCACTATGAGTTCCTTGTGATGTCTTTTGGGCTGACCAATGACCCAGCAATTTTCATGCATTTGATTAACAGCGTGTTCCGGCCTTATCTCGACTCGTTCGTTATTGTTTTCATTGATGATATTTTTGTATACTCGCGTAGTCAGGAGGAGTAAGCGGAGCATTTAAGAGTTGTGTTGTAGAGATTGAGGGAGGAGAAACTTTATGCAAAGTTCTCCAAATGTGAGTTTTGGCTCAGTTCAGTGGCTTTCTTGGGGCACGTGGTGTCCAGTGAGGGTATTCAGGTTGATCCGAAGAAGATAGAGGCGGTTCAGAGTTGGTCCAGGTCATCCTCAGCCACAGAGATCCGCAGTTTCCTTGGTTTGGCGGGTTATTACCGTCGGTTCATTCAGTGATTTTCATCTATTGCATCACCCTTGACAAAATTGACTCAGAAGGGTGCTCCATATCAGTGGTCGGATGAGTGTGAGGCGAGCTTCCAGAAGCTTAAGACTGCCTTGACCACGGCTCCAGTGTTAGTTTTGCCATCAGCTTCAGGTTCATATTAAGTGTATTGTGATGCTTCGAGAGTGGGTATTGGATGTGTGTTGATGCAGGAGGGTAGAGTTATTGCTTATGCGTGAGAAGAACTACCCCGTTCATGATTTAAAGTTGGCTGCCATTGTTCACGCGTTGAAGATTTGGAGGCATTACTCGTATGGTGTGTCTTGTGAGGTGTTTACTGATCATCGTAGCCTCCAGCACTTGTTCCAACAGAAGGATCTCAATTTGAGGTAGCAGAGATAGTTAGAGCTATTGAAGGATTATGACATCACTATCTTATATCACCCGGGAAAGGCCAATGTAGTGGCTGATGCCTTGAGCAGAAAGGCGGTGAGTATGGGCAGTTTAGCATATATTCTTGTTGGGGAGAGACCTCTTGCAGTTGATGTTCCGGCCTTGGCCAATCTGTTCGTGAGGTTGGATATTTCGGAGCCCAGTCAAGTATTAGCTTGTGTGATCTCTCGGTCTTCCTTATTTGATCGCATCAGAGAGCGCTAGTATGATGATCCTCACTTGCTTGTCCTTAAGGACAGAGTTCAGCATGGCGATGCCAGAGATGTGACTATTGGTGATGATGGGGTATTGCGAATGCAGGGCTGGATATGTGTGCCCAATGTTGATGGACTTCGGGAGTTGATTCTGGAGGAGGCCCACAGCTCGCGGTATTCTATTCATCCGGGTGCCGCGAAGATGTATCAGGATCTGAGATAGCATTATTGGCGGCGGAGGATGAAGAAAGATATTGTGGGGTTTGTAGCTCGGTGTCTCAATTGTCAGCAGGTGAAATATGAGCATCAGAGACCGGGTGGCTTGCTTCAGCAGATGGATATTCCTGAGTGGAAGTGGGAGCTAATCACCATGGACTTAGTAGTTGGGCTCCCACGGACTTTGAAGAATTTCGAGTGCTACATGGGTGATTGTGGATCGGCTGACCAAGTCCGCGCACTTCATTCCTGTGTGTACTTCCTATTCTTCAGAGCAGTTGGCAAAGATCTATATCCGAGAGATTGTTCGCTTGCATGGTGTCCCAGTTTCCATCATTTCAGATAGGGGCACTCAGTTTACTCGCAGTTTTGGAGGGCCGTGCAGAGAGAGTTTGGTCCTCAGGTCGAGTTGAGCACAACTTTTCACCCTCATACGGACGGGCAGTTCGAGCGTACGATTCAGATATTGGAGAACATGTTACGCGCTTGTGTGATTGACTTTGGTGTTTCATGGGATCAGTTTCTACCGCTCGCAGAGTTTGCTTATAACAACAGTTATCAGTCGAGTATTCAAATGGCTCCATATGAGGCTGTGTACGGGAGGCGGTGTAGATCTCTGGTCGGTTGGTTTGAGCCGGGTGAGGCTAGGCGTACAGACTTGGTGCAGGATGCTTTAGACAAGGTGAAGGTGATTTAGGAGAGGCTTCGTACAGCGCAATCGAGACAAAAGAGTTATGCTGACAGGAAGGTTCGGGATGTGACCTACATGGTTGGTGAGAAGGTTCTGTTGAAGGTTTCGCCCATGAAGGGTGTTATGAGACTTGGGAAGAGAGGTAAATTGAGTCCTCGGTTCATTGGGCCTTTTGAGGTACTTTCGAGGATTGGGGAGGTGGCTTATGAGCTTGCTTTGCCACCTAGCTTATCGATTGTGCATCCGGTATTTCATGTTTCTATGCTCCGAAAGTATATTGGGGATCCGTCTCATGTTCTGGATTTTAGCACGGTTCAGTTGGATGGAGATTTGACTTATGATGTGGAGCCGGTGGCTATTTTGGAGCGTCAGGTTCGAAAGTTGAGGTCAACGGATATAACGTCAGTTAAAGTGCAGTGGAGAGGTCGGCCCATGGAGGAGGCTACCTGGGAGACCGAGGGGGAGATGCGGAGCAGATATCCTCACCTATTTGAGGCTTCAGGTATGTTTCTTGACCCGTTCGAGGATGAACGTTTGTTTAAGAGGGGGATGATGTAACGACCCGGCCGGTCGTTTCATGTGTTACCGCTCATTTTCCCCATTCCTTCTTCTTATTATCTTGTTTAGCTGTATTATGTAATATCGGTTTGGTTTGCTCGGGTTCGGAGAGGTTTTGGTAAGGTTTGAGACATTTAGTCTCTTTTGAGTAAGCTTAAGTTGGAAAAGTCGACCGGATGTTGACTTATGTGAAAAAAGGCTCGAATGTGAATTTCGATGATTCGGATAGCTTCAGGAGGTGATTGGGATTTAGGAGCATGATCGGAACGTGTTTTGGAGGTCCGGAGTAGATTTAGGCTTGAATTGGCGAAATTGGAATATTGGCATTTTCCGGTTGATAGGTGAGATTTTGATATAGGGGTCGGAATGGAATTCCCGAAGTTGTAACAGGTTCGTTGTGCCATAGGTGATGTGTGTGCAAAATTTCAGGTCATGCAGACGAGGTTTGATGGACTTTTTGATCAAAAGCGGAATTCGGAAGTTATTGGAACCTTAGGCTTGAATCCGATGTTATTTGGTTGATTCGATGTGGTTTTAGGTGTTTCGATGATTGGTACAAGTTTGGATAGGGGAATGTGACTTGTTTGTGCTTTTGGTTGAGGTCTAGGGGGCCTCGGGGTGATTTCGGATGGTTGACGGGAAGTTGGAGTTGGAAAGTTGCAGCTGAAGCTGCTGAAGTCTGTCATAACCGCACCTGCGGCTTGGGGACCGCAGGTGCGGGCTCGTAGAAGCGCCCAGATGGTGGCAGATGCGAAAATGGCCAAGGGGAGCTGGAACCGCAGAAGCGGCTGTTTGAGCGCACCTGCGATAGCGCAGGTGCGGGTGTTTGATCGCAGATGCGGTCTGGGGCGTTTAAGTGATTTGCGCAGAAGCGCACCTGGGACCGCAGGTGCGGGATTTGTACAGCAGAAGCGGTTTAGCTGGGGCAGAACATATAAATTATGGACTTCGCGATTTTTAGCCTTTCTTCACCATTTTTAAGTCGGTTTTGGAGTTTTTTGGGAGATTTTGAAGGGGGAATTCAAGGGAACTTCGTTGAGGTAAGATTGTTGAACCTAAAACTCGTTCCTATGGTGTTATTTCATTGATTAGGCTTGAAATTTATGGATGTTTGTGGGTAAATACTGAAGAAACTAGGGCTTGAGATTGGAGACCTTTGATTAAGGATTTGAGGGGTCATTTGTTGTCGGATTTTGGTATTCTTGGTATGTATGGACTCGTGGGAGGATAAGGAGTTTATTGATACAATTTTTATCGGATTCCGAGACGTGGGCTCGGGGGTCGGGTTCGGTTAATTTCGGGATTTGTGTTGTAATTTGATTATTTTCGCATGGGCTTCATTCCCTTAGCACATTTTGACGTCATGATTCTGATTTTGGATAGATTCGACGTGAGTTGAGGCCGAGGCAAGAGGCAAAGGCATCGCGGGCTAGAGTTTGGACCGGACAGAGGTAAGTAATAATTGTAAATGTTGTCCTGAGGGTATGAAACCCCGGATTTCACATCGTTGTGCTACTTTGAGGTGACGCACATGCTAGATGACGAGTGTGGGGTCGTGCACCGTTGGCGATTGAGACTTAGTCCATCCCGTATGACTATTTAACCGTGTAGTTGATTGAAAGCTGTTTACTATCATTGTGTTTTGGAAAGTATTATCATGTTTTGGGTTGATTGCCATATTTGGGCCTAGTGCCAACTATTTTGGACCCTTAGGGGATTCTTACTACTATTCCTCACTGTTTTAACCTCGTATTTGTACTCAGTCGTGCTATATTCTAATGTCTTCACAACTCAGCCATCTTTACTCGTTTTTGATATTTTAAATGATATTTTGGGCTGAGCATCATATTTTACTGTTGCCCGAGCGACTTGTGAGATTTCGGACTGAGTGAGGCCGAGGGCCTGTGTTGTGAGGATACTATGGGATCGGGCTGTGCGCCGCAGCAGTGTTATACCGATTCATGATTATGAGACCGAGGGCCTGATTGTTACGCCACCAGATGGTTTGTTATTGCGCTTGGGCTGTAAGGAGCCCCTCCAGGAGTCTGTACACCCCCAGTGAGTGCGGGTACCCAGTGAGAGATGTGATATTGCCCGAGGGGCGGTTGTTGTTCATGTTATTGCCCGAGGGGCTAATACGAGTGATTGTGAGATAACCCGAGGGGCTGGTTCTGTTGGTATTTTGCCCGAGGGGCTGGTTTATATTTCTATCCTTTTCTCCCTGTTTTCATCACTCGTTTGAACTACTGAAAGATGTTTTAAAGAGGTTTTCACTGAACTAAGGTGTTTTTATGAGCTTCTACTGTTTTATTGCATTGTTCTGGTCTATACTGCTTTGCTGTAGCATTATGCTGTGTTTTGCGTGTTTTCTTATTGCTCAGCTGCCTTTACTTTTATGACTTACTGAGTTGGCGTACTCACATTACTCCCTGCACCCTGTGTGCAGATTCAGGAGTCTCAGGTCGCGCTAGCGAGGGCTGATTTGCTTTCTAGCAGGCTTGTCCGGAGTTGACTAGGTAGCTGCTCGGCGTCCGCAGCCCAGTGCTTCTCCTTCCTATCTTTATTTCACTTTTTCCAGCTTTGTAATAGACTATGTTGTCTTTTCGTACACTTAGATGGATTTTAGATGCTCATGACTAGTGACACCCCGATGTCGGGCTGTGTTTGTTTCCGCACTGTTCTATTCTACTCTTTATTTTGGGATTTATAGCTTATTAATGGCTTAATATGAATTACTATAACTGCTTAGATTGTTTGGGGGTTTTGTGTCGACTGGCCTTGTTTCACGATAGGTGCCATCACGACCGGGTCCGATTTAGGGTCGTGACAATTAGATTGTGAACATGATCTTTATACTTATAAGAACCGATGATTTAATCATCTGTGTATAAGCTAAACTCTATACACTAAATCATCTACTATATAAGTAAAGGACACAAACGAATATATGATCTATTTAAAACTTTATTAATATTAAATAAATAATTGTTCCATAATAAATACTATATCCAAACCAAAATGCATGGTTAATAGTATATATCCCAACAATCTCCCACTCAGTCTTTTAACCATGACAATTATTAGAATAAACTATAGCTAAATGCATGGTTAATAGTATACGCCCTAACAATCTCCCACTTAGACTCACAACCATGCATCTATAACTTTCACAACTATCTTTTTGCATGACTATTAAAAGTCTCTGCCAATAGGCTTTTGCTAAAAGGAACTTGCCAAGTCATTTTCAAATGCAATCGTTGTCTTGTAGTGCTTTGTCGTAACTAACTAGTTTGGTATTAAGCTCTTCAGAGATCTTTATTATGAAACTCTCGCAATACATACCAAACTATGATTTTCCTTCTAGTCTCCCACTATGACGAAGTACTACTAATATTATCCTAATTACCTTTCGGTATTGTAATATTAATGACTTCTTCCTGTAGTGTTCTCTGCTCAACATTACTCCCACTATTTGAAGGTAGTAAATTTTGTCTATTAACATTTCTCCCACTACATAAATGCAATGGAATGTCAATGACATATAAAGTTATATGTTCTTGAGCACCTGAATTTTAGATGATTCACACATTATTTATTTGCTTAGTTCCTGTAAAACTATTTTACATCTAGGAACATAGTTTATTAAATAATTCTATTATAGAGAACTGGTAGTTGTGCTAACAATTACCTTCTTTTCTTTAGGAAAATAAAATAAACATCCTTTCGTTCCCTTGGATATCCAATAATCGCGCATACATTCGTCCTTGATTTCATCTTATCCGTTTTCCCTTTTAGTTTATATATTGGACAATTCCATATCTGAACTTGCCGCAGACCAGACTTACGTTAAGTCCACAGTTCTATGGAGTCCAAGACACTGACTTCGAAAGAACTAAAATCAGAATGTAATTGCAGTTTCTAAGGCATATCCATAACAAATAAAAAGAAATAAATCATAATAACTCACCATGAATCTTTACATCTCCATAAGAGTCTTATTTCTTCTCTCTACTACACCACTCTATTATGGAGTATCCGGTGTAGGCAATTGAGGTCAATCGGAGGTGATTTGATAAGTTCTGGCATCGGATGTAGAAGTTGGAAGTTCTAAAGTTCATAAAACTCGAATTGGGGTATGATTCGTGATTTCGGCATTGTTTGATGTGATTTGAGACCTCGAGCAGGTCTGCGTTATGTTATGGGACTGGTTGGTGTGATTGGATGGGGTCCTGGGGTCCTCGGGTGGATTCCGAGTGGTTAACGGATCGAATTGGAGTTGGGAGGAAGAGTTGAAGCCTACTGTCATTTGGTGTAACTGCACATGCGAGGTCTTGGCCGCAGGTGCGGAGCCGCAGAAGCGGCCTAAGTGCCGCAGAAGCGGAAGTGGCTGGGCTAGGTTGGGACCGCAGATGCGGTCATCTTGCCGCAGAAGCAGGACCGCACCTGCAAAAGGAAGGACACAAATGCGGAAGTTGAGGGTGTGGAGGAGACCGCAGAAGCGGATTGTGGGTCGCACCTGCGGAACCGCAAAAGTGGTCAAGTGACCGTAGGTGCGAAAATGCTGGAGGCAGTGAGGTTCTTTAAATCGGGGGTTGGGTTCATTTCAACCCTATTTCTTCCATTGGAGCCAATTTTGGAGCAACTTTGAGGTGCCATTTTCATCACCAAGCATGAGGTAAGTGGTTTGTGCTAGTTTTGAGTTAAATACATTGATTATGTATAGATTTTAGCATGAAAATTGGTAGAAACTTGGGGTTTGAGGGAAAACCTAGAAAATTGGCATTTTCTGATTTTGACCACGATTTTGGATATGAAATTAAGAGTAAATTAAATATTTGAGTTCGTGAGGTTATGGGTAAAGTTCATCTTCGAAAAATTTTGGATTCCGGGCACGTGTGCCCGAGGGCATTTTTGTCAACTTTTCGATCGGGGTTAGGGATTGTTATAAATTGGATTATTATGAGTAATTGAACATGTATTAATGGGTTTACATAATTATTGGCTAGTTTTGGAACATTGTGCATCAATTTGAGTCTTCGAAAGTGCGTGGAATGCTGGTTATGGAACTTCGGAGCGAGTTGAGTCTCCTTTCTAACCTTTAAGAGGGAATTATCCCCATAAGTGAATTAATTGGTTATGTGCTGCTATTTGTGGGGGCTACGTACGCACGAGGTGACGAGAGTCCGTGCGTAGCCACTATTATGCTTATGTCCGGGTAGTCTAGGACCCAAAAGCATGTTTTACTTGAAATAATTGTAACCTCATTGGTAGTTTAAATTGCTTAAATCGTATCGAAGTGGTAAATGATTTCTTAAACGAGTTAAACATCGTTTCCTCGACTTGTAAAAAGAGAAATTGATACCTCCTTGAATAATTGTTTCCCTAATGAAGTCTTAATGGACTGTTTGAATGTGTGTTTCTATGTGTACCTACGTCGCATGTATGATCTGCGAGCGGGGTGATTGTTTATTTATATTGACCATGTGGCATGTATGATTCGCGAGCGGGGTAATAGATGCATCTATGGTTCGCGCCATTCCACTCTCTGGCAGTGCAGTGTTTAAATATTATTGGATCGGGTTGTACGATCTCGGCATGATTTGCGCATGCTTGTATTATTTTCCTTGAAATTTAAAATGTTGATATTTGTTCTCCCTGGCCTGAGATATATGTATAAATGATGAAAAAAGAAATTTGGGAATTTCCTATGAAAGAAAGAATTGTTTACTTGCTTCATTTTATTGAGTCACAACCATATTCATAAAAATCCTTGATTTATTATATTATTGGTGTATCATTATTGGGCCACTAGTAAGTGTCAAAGTCGACCTCTCGTCTCTACTTCTTCAAGATTAGACGGGATACTTACTGTGTACACGATGTTTTCGTACTCATGCTACACTTGCTGTGCATTTTTGTTGCACAGGCACATGTATCTCTAGTGGCCTAATGGCGTAGCAGCATGGTTGATACGAAGGCTTAGGTGAGCTGCACTTCTCGAGACGACCCGCAGCCAGCAGAGTCTCTTTCAGATTACTGTATTTACTTTCTGTCCAATTTGTATTCCGTACGGTGGTTGTATTACATTATTTCCTAGAAATAGCTCATGCACTTGTGACACCGGGTTCTGGGAGGATTATGGGATTGTTCAATATTAAATTTTTTAAAGACATCATCTTATTTCAATGAATTTCATTATTTATTGTTTAATGTATAAAAGGAATGATTTTAATAAATACTAAATGGGAATTTAATTAACTTCTTGGTGTTGTCTTGCCTAACAATGGTGTCCGGTGCCATCACGACCCTTAGTGGAATTTCGGTCGTGACAGCTTAGAAACCGGAATTGAATTCCGTCTAAAAAAGGTACATATATTGCATCCCTTAAATTAATGTTTTATCGCTATCAAAGAAAATTTTAACAAGTAATACGACAAATTGCATGAATTTATTGTGGAGTTAAGATATAAATCATTAAATAGATCATAATACGTCAAAATACTGAATAATAAAATTCAGACAACATCCAATATATATACATACATGTATCTAGAATAGCAAATTTCGATGGGAAAAGAGTCATTCATGCAAAGTATATTATATAATGCAAGAAATATACAATCCAAAAGGAAACAGAATCAACTCAGATGGAGAGTAAACTGTTATTTTCAGTCAATTGTATATTATTTAATATAAAAATTTCAAACGCACTACACACATATATTCATGCACCTTGGATAGCAAATTTCGATGGGAAAAGAACTACTCATGCAATATATACATATAATGCTAGATTGTTCACTCCAATAAATTAAAACAGACCCAACTCAGATGGAGAGTATACCGTTAATTTAAGTCAGGTGAAAATCATAATTAATAACTCTAGTTCCATTGATCCAACATGTATACTCAGATGGAGAGTAAGTACATGATATCAATAACTAGTATTTCACCTAGTGAGCTTGCAACAAATTTATCCGATATGGAGGAAGACCTAAAGTCGACGCGTAAATTTACACTCACTTGAAATTAATAGTGAAAGGCCATAAAAATATATTTCTATCACCACTTAATCATGGTTGCATTATAATTATAAAGTTGATTCAACGTGTAAACTCAGATGGAGAGTCAATACAATGTTATCAACTACTAGTGATTATATCAAGTGAGTTCATAATAAAATTTATCCGGTATAGAGGAAGACCTACAGTCGATGCGTAAATTTATTATTTCACTATAAATAAATAGTTGAGGCCATAAGGGTTAATTCCTATCACCACTTGATCACAACCACGAAATTTCCTCTAAGGATTAAGTTCCAAAATTTACAAAATGCTCGTTTTAGCATTTTTTAGGAATTTAAAATATGACATACATTCCGACCATATATCAATTCATATTAAATAAACATGCGTCATCATGTTTCAGATTTAACAAAATAAGACGGACATAAAAGGAATGACTTTTCATATCTAAATCACATTTTAATCCCGCAAATTGCCAAGACATCCATCTAAACGACCATGAACTGCCAAAACTGCATACCAGTGAGCATTTCTTATCAGGTATTTTCGATGAACCCACCAAATTCAAGTCAATTAGAGATGATGATCACCAAAGCTAGACCAACTTCGAGCGAATTTAAGATTCAACCAATGCGATTTACATTCTTTCCATATATCATATTAAGTTAAATCATCATGTATAATCATGCTCCAGATTTAACACAAATAAAATCGATATATAAAGAATAGTTTTTCATATTTGAAGCTTATTTAATCCAATAAACCGCTTAAAACCCCATTTAAAAGACCTTGAAACACCAGACAACGTGATTCACTACATAGCAGTGAGTGTTTCTCACCAGGTCATTTTTAATCGATATACTAAATTTCAGGTCAATTGGAGTTCGTCAAATTCATGACCTCCAAATCCATGACAAAATTCAGAGATTAACCGTTTTAGGCATTCTCATGGATTAAAATAAATATGATCATACTTTCTATTATCCTTTAAATTATTATTTCATGAGCACATGATGTTGATTATGTCCTTTCTTTTGCGTAAAGTACATTAAATCGCCTTTTACATCAAATTGTCCTCCCCGTTTATACACATGAGAATTCAAGATATTACTTTTTATCATATTTGGTGGAAACCTCAATATCTTTTCTCATGAATAAGTTTAATGTCACTAGTATCAAGAGGTAAACCTCTTTGGTATAGATGAAAACTCTACTACTAGCGTACACTTATCAAAGACAATTAATTCACATGGTACATTGAGCATATTTCAATAACTCAAATAAATAGATCACTTTATTGAATCCTATTTATTAATCATGACTGTCAATCCATGTATTATATCATCACACATGTATAAACTACTAAGAATTTTCAATGATTTCAAATAAATAAATCACCTTAGTGATAACCATTTATTCATCATAAATTGTTAACCATGCATGATATCATCTCACATGTATAAAGCTTTAAGAATATTCAATGATTTTCAATAAATAAATTAATTTGGTAGTACTTATTTATTAATCATAGATTCTTAATTATACGCAATAATATAATATGAGAAAGAAAAGGACAAAATAAAGTGCTCATATAATTATAACCTTACTTTGTGCTACATTACTTTAAATCCATTATTGGATTTCAATAATAGCACACTGCAGAAGTGAAACATTGTCAAGTTGAGAATAAGACAAGTGATAAACAAATCCTTTTTCGATGAGAGTATTTGATAAAACCATACCAAATATATCAAATTCCAACATTTCATGGAGTCTTTAGTAAAAGATTTGACCTTTTAGATTCAATTAAATAATCAACTAGAGAGTGAACCGAGGTTAAGAAGATATGTATACCATCTTCTGCCGCCGCCAACTACATGCGACATCACCTCTTCTTTTCTCTTTTGTTTATTTAATTTAAGTGATTGTGTTTGGGCAAAAACAAATTGAAGTAGAAACAAACCCTCTGAAGCCGTGTAATTTCAGCCGCCTACATCGTTCACTCCTTATTCCCTTTCTTTTTTTTTTTTTAAAAAAAATGATTAATTAATTGAAAAACAAACTTTAGGAAAACTCCAACAGGTTACTTGATCAAGCTTTCCACAACTTTCCCCTGTGGCCGACCAATTTGTACTCTCCGTTTTCCTCCTCTTGTTTTTCATAATTTACCAACCAACAATCTAAGAATTATGTCACTACCCCAAATTTACTAAGGGTCGTGATGGCGCCGGACACCACTGTCAGGCAAGCCAACCAAAAGTACTTAATTAAATTCTCGTTTTAAATATTTCGGAAATCTCTCCTTTTATACGTTTAAGCTATACATAGTTAATTTCACTGAATAAGAAAATGAAACCTTTAACAACTTTTAAAATTCTGAATAAACTCATAGACAATCCCCAGAACCCAGTGTCCTAAGTGCATGAGCTATTTCTAAGAAACAATACAATACAACATCCGTCCGGAGTACAAATGGACAGAAAGTAAATACAATACACTGAAAGAGACTATACTAGCTGCGGATCGCCTCGAGTAATGCAGCTCACCTCCCAGTATCATCCATGCTGCTACACCCAGTAGGCCACTAGAAGTACATATGGCTGTGCAACAAAAATGCACAGAAGTGTAGTATGAGTACAAAAACAACGTGTACTCAGTAAGTATCCCACCTAATCTCGAAGAAATAGAGACGAGATGGCAACTTCGACACTTACTAAAGGTCCAGTAATAATATTATTAATGCAATGACTCACGGATTTATTAAGAACAACAGTAGATTCAAGGAAATTACTAACAGGTAAAAGTTCCTCTTTATTAAAAGTCTCCGGATTCATAATCCACTTATTAACAATTATCTCAAGTCGGAGAGCAGATATTAGTATCAACAAATATCAAGCAAGCAATACAAGCATGCGCAACTCATGCCGAGGTCGTACGGCCCGACCCAACAATATTTAAAATGTGCACTGCCGAGGGTTGAGCGGCCCGAACCATAGATGCATCTGTTATCCCGCTCGCGAATCATGCATGCGACGCGGTCAAATATAAATAAACACGACAATCAGTCAAATCTTGAATTTTTCAGGGAACAATTATCCAAGGAAAAGCCAAAATCTCTTTTAACAATTCAAGAAAATGAAGTTTCATCTTCTTAGAAATTCATTTACCAATTCGATAGGATTTAAGAACTTCAATTGTCAATAAGATCACAGATATTCCAAGTATAGCATGCTTTTTGGGTCCTAGTCTACCCGGACTTACACATATTAGTAGCTACGCACGGACTCTCGTCAGCTCGTGCGTATGTAGCCCCCACAAATAGGAGCACATAACCAATTATTTCACCTATGAGGACAATTCCCTCTTACAAAGGTTAGAAAGGAGACTCACCTCGCTCCGAAGATCCATAACTGGCATTCCACGCCCTTCCGAACACTTGAATCGATGCCAAATACTCTAAAACTAGCCAATGATTATGCAATTTCATTAATATAAGATAAACTACTCATATTAATCCAATTTATAACAATTCCTAACCCCGATCGGAATGTTGACAAAAACGCCCTCGGGTCCACGTGCCCGGATTTCCAAAATTTTCTAAGAATATGTTTACCCATAGCCTCACGAACTCAAATATATAATTTTCTCTTAATTTCATACCCAAAAATGTGGTCAAATTTCATGAATATAAATTTCTAGGTCTTTCTACCTAAACCCCAAATTTTCACCAATTTACATGCTAAAATCCATACATAATCAATGTATTTTACTCAAGATAGGTGGGATTAACTTACCTTATCGTTGATGATGAGAATCCCCTCTTGAAACCCTCCAAGAATCGCCCAAGCCAAGAAAATATGAGAGAAAATGGCCAAATCCCGATTTTTAAAACACTCTCTGCCTCCAGCACTTTCCGCACCTGTGGTCACTTGACCGCTTCTGCGGTTCCGCAGGTGCAAGATCAACAGCCGCTTCTGCGGTCTTCCTCCAGTTGCCCCTGCCCGCTTCTGCACTTCTATTTCCCCAGATGCGGTCCTGCTTCTGCGGCCAAACGATCGCATCTGCGGTCCCAGCTCTCTTTTGCCAATTCCGCATCTACGACTATTGGGCCGCTTCTGCGGCTCCGCACCTGCGGCCCAATTCTTGCAGGTGCGGTTATACCAGGAACCAGCAACTTCAGCCTTCCAAAAATTCCATTTTCGATCCGTTAACCACCCGGAATCCACCCGAGGCCCCCGGGACCCCAACCAATCATACCAACCAGTCCCAAAACACATTACAGACTTGCTCGAGGCCTCAAATGATATCAAACAACGCTAAAACCACGAATCGACCTCTAATCCAAGCTTTATGAACTTTAGAATTTCAAACTTCTACTTTCGATGTTTAAACCTATCAAATCACGTCCGATTGACTTCAAATTTTGCATGGAAGTCATATTCGACATTACGGACCTGCTCCAACTTTCGGAATCGGATTCCGACCTCGATATCAAAAGGTCAACCTCCGGTCAAACTCTCAAAAACCTCCAAATTTCTATCTTTAGCCAAATGACCCCAAAATGACCTACGGGCATCCGAATTCACTTCCGATCGCGCTCCCAACTCCAGAATCACCATACGGAGCTACTCCCAAACTCGGATTCCCAAACGGATGTCGATAACACTGAAATGCACTTCAAAGACTTATGAAATTTCTTCTAAAATGCTAACTTCCAAAATAGGCTCCAAAACGCTCCCGGGTCATCCAAAACCCGATCCGGGCATACGCCCAAGTCCGAAGTCATCATACGAACCTGCTGGAGCCTTCGGTTCCCAATTCCGAGGTCGTTTACTCAAAAATCCAATCCTAGTTGATTCTTTCAACTTAAAGCTTCCGAAATTAAAATTCTCCTTCCGAATCATCCCCGAACTTCCCGAAATTCAATTCTGACCACGCGTACAAGTCGTAATACCTGAAATGGAGCTGCTCATGGCCTCGAACTGCTGAACGGCGCGCTAGGGCTCAAACGACCGGTCGGGTCGTTACAAATTATATATGTAAAGCTTTAAAATTGTTTACCCACAAAAGTTGCAGACCACAGTTCGTAACAACTTGAATTTTCTTATAATCCTTCTGATGATAAAACTGTAAATCATGAATCATATGCGATCTTAAATACATGTATCATCTAGGTTATCTATTTAGATGCAAGATGGTTCTGATACCAATTGATGGAAAATATGTATGAACATTGAAAGCAAATAGCCAGGATCACTTGCATGTAATATAGACAACACATAATCACAGATTTTAATCGAACATAAAATCTATACTTATCTCTTGAAGCGTGACCGCGATCGCGAAAAGAGCCTCCAAGCAAGAGCGAAACCGTCCACAAGATCATCCTCCAGTTCCACAGTCTTTTGCTGTGTGACCCGAATAATGCCCGAAACTAGTGAAACTCGTGTGGGCAAGTTTCTCCTAGGAAAACCATATAGTAAAAATCATAGCCTCCTTATGGAATAAGATCCCCTTTATATAGTCAAAGGTTTTAGGGTTTAAAACCTTTTCCTAAACCTGTTGGGTCTTCCTTTTCCACCAAGAAATAGAATTCCATTTGATTCCTAATTATTCAGAGACAGCAGGGACCGCAGTATTTAATTAACGAGGCTTCCTATTATGGACTCAATTCGAAATATACGAACTAATACTACCATAATAAATTACGAATTATTTCACTAAAAATTCGTAACTGCACTCCTCAGTTCAATTTCGAAATTCTTCCATTAAACTTTATTTAACTCCTCATGTTAAGATTCAGATACTAATCAAATAAATTAAATTACTTACAATTTAATTCATTGATTCTTTCCTTTAGACTTTCGCTTAACTTATTTCATGTGACTGATACAAAATCCACCTGCAGGGTTTACACATGAAAACTTATAAGCTTTCTTAAAGGTGTATCATCAATCTCTAGACCGAGACATGGGTTCTATCAACTAACTATCACTTTGCCAATGTATATCATTATTGTCCAATTTACCAGGCATATTGACCCACGAAAGAATCTCGCCTTTTAATAAATCAAAGCAATAATAATATACACAACTAATAATAATTATATCAAGATTAAGAGTATAAGTACATTTAATGACTAGAGAATTTATTTTATTAAGTCAGCATAAAATACATATCTCTACTTGGTCTGTTAAATACATACAAAATGTACTAGCACAAGAAGTCGGAATTAAACCATTCCCATAATCAAGATAAATTATATTTAATCTTGTGCTACAATTATTCTAGATGGTTTATCCAATTCCATTACTAGATTGTGAACATGATCTTTATACTTATAAGAATCGATAATTTAATCTTTTGTGTATAAGCTAAACTCAATACACTAAATCATCTACTATATAAGTAAAGGACACGAACGGATATATAATCTATTTAAAACTTTATTAAAATTGAATAAACAATTATTCTATAATAAATACTATATCCAAACCAAAATCCATGGTTAATTGTATATATCCCAACAGACTCGCCCTTTTTTGTTTTTTAATTGACGACTCGCCTTTAGATTAATAAAGTGTTAGGTGGAACATAATTCGTATTGATCAATAATCTCTTGAACATCTAGACAAAAAAAAAATCTCTTGGACTAATGAAAACAGTATCATTTTACGATACGAGTAGAATACTAAGGTTATCAAGTCTTGTCTATTGGAAAGAAATTATGGGCTTCCAGAATGTGAAAAATCCAGAAAATCACAATGTATAATTCAATTGATTGGTTATTTAACATTTTACCTTGTTCTGAAGGTTCTATTCTCTATCTTGAAAATCCCTTACCCCATCTCTCTTTTTCCTCTGTATAATAAAGGAAATTTGAAAAACAAAAAACAAAAATTAGACCATAACAATAATTTAGTAAACTAAGAAAATGTGAAAGGGAAAAGGAAAATAAAATGCCAAATACAAATCACCCTGCCTTCTCTTTATGTTTGCTTCTAAAGAAGCTTCTATTCCACCGAAAGATAATCAGTTTTATACTACTGAATTTCTATCCTCATCTATAAAAAATATTGCAAAGTATACTCGGAAAATTCAGATTGTTCTTTTCTCCTACTTTCTGTAAAATTATTCAGAATTTCAGATCAAGTATTCCCTTTCAGAAGATCCCCTTTTTTCCAATACAATCCCATTTGCCTATGTTCAAATAACCCAAATATCTAAATGATATGTTTTTATATATTAATCATATACCTTGGTGACCTGTATGTAGTCGAGCATATCATTTGTGATATTTGTCCATATAAGATATTAACTAAGTAGTGGAATTACTACATATGATATACCCATTACTAGTCATATAATTATGATCAAAATTAATCATATGTTATAACTTATTACAACAACAACATACCCTTTATATTCCCATATTGTGTGGTCTGAAGGATAAAGTATACACAGACCTTACCTTGTCTTGTGGAAAGGGTGAAAAAACCACGACCTACTACTCAGTAGGATTTTCCCTAACTTCCACTAAAATCACTGAGCCAAAACAGCATTTACAAAACTCTTGTAAACCTAGGGATTAAACTCTAATCCCAGTGTAGCACACAGCCTCAACTGTTGCGACACCTTCAAGTTAACTCTAACTTGAATACTCAAAGTACCTAATTCAATTGCTTCTATTAAAGCTGGAAAGGTACAACTTTAAAACACCTACTACAATTGAACTAAAATAAAAGAAAGACACAATGGAATTGGTTCTTCTGTCTTGTTCAAGTAGCTTCAGGAATGCACACTTCAATCTCACATAAATTGCTTGCAAAATTGCCTCGATCTTTTGCTCTCAATTTAGTTTAACTTCTGCGTTTGTGCAATACTTGTAAAAGAGAACAATCACTGTTATTTAATGAGTTAGTAATCAGAGTTTTATTGAGACTCAATTGCTGATCTTCCATCGAAGTTGACTCCTTGAACAATACAAACTCCAACCCTATCATTTATCCGGATTATGTCATCTTCCCATGAGAAGACTTTCTCTCCTCATCCAATATGCATCCTTTTCGATTAGTTCAGGAGATATTGCTGCTTGATCATTGAGACTTATCTCCTTCACGTGTATCTCGCATATATAGGTTGATAGATACTGTGCCTCACATGATGGACCTGGTCCATGACTGAGTTCATTTGTCATTCTTCAAAACTTTACCTGAACTTGGGCCAACAAATTCCCCCTTTTTGATGATGACAAACTCTATGCTTTTATGGATCAAAAATCTGTAAGAACTCAGCTTAACCATAGCTTAACCATCAACACTTAACTTAGAATTGTAACTTATCATCAAGGACCAGGTTTAATTAGGTTATAAATATCACATTATTCAGAATAAAGATTAAAGTACAATATCTCTTCCCCTTTTTGGCATCTTCGAAAAGTTGCATACATTGTGAATCCCAGAATTTAGTAATTACTCATGGCCACTTGGGCAACTACAAGTGAAAACATGGATTAAATCATCAATAATCAACAAACACATTCAACTATTAAGAACAAAATCTTCATAGAACAAGAGAAACAACAGTTGTCATTGATAAGATATGTTTCCACCTACAAACCACAAAAAGAAAGAAAAAACTTCCAAACATGAGCAAAAACAAAAAAAATCCTTAATCTGGGTCACTGGGGGTAGTAGACAGTTTCAGAAGGCAACAACTGGAGGACCTATGGCTTGGAAGAACTAGAGGGCTGGGTTTGGAGAAGGTTGAGCATATTCTGAAGAATCCCATCACTTTTCTCCGTTTCTTTTGCTAGCTCAGCTCTAAGGCCATCTCTTTCAGCTTCCAAGTCAGCAGCACGAGCCTGAAGCCTAGCAATTTCAGCATCCTTAGTTCTACACTCTTGAACCAAAGCCCTAACCTTGCTGTTCACAGGTGTCTTCAGAAATGAACCAGGTTCAACTGGGATGGCATTGACAGGATAGTCACAAGCCAATAAGGTCTTAAAACCAAAATGCTCCTTGCTTGATGCCATCTCCCATTTCTTCAAAGGCACCATTAGCCTGTCCAGCACAGTAGTCAATATGAACCCATATGGAGTTGCATGTGCCTTGGAGCCATTAATGACCCTGTCCAGTAATTTGACAATAAACACAGGCCAATTTATCTACATTCCTCTCACAAGGCACTCCATAAGAACCAGGTCCATGTAGTTGGCAGTGTGCCTCCTCTCCTGTCTGGGCAGCAGGCACTTGTTAATAAATTCAAACAAGACCTTATGCTCAGGTCTCATCTCACTTTTCTGCACAAACCTGGCTTCAGGTACATCTTCAGCAGATGCAGCATCCTAAAAATTTCTAGTAATTTGAAGAGCAGTGGGAAGAGATTCCATACATGGCCACCTTTGCCTTGTATAATCATCATACCCTTCACTAGGTATGCCCAGAATCTCACCTAGTTTGACTGCATCAAACTCCACTTTTACTCCTCTCACTAGGCTGGAGACTACCCCATTTTTCACAGTGGTATTTGCCATAAACTCAATTAGTTCATTCCTGGCCAATCTGCCATCCAATTCAAGGACCATGTCCTTCCACCCTTGTGCAGTAAGAGCATCTACCAACCTCCTCATTCCTGGTTCATCCAGGTCTTTCAGCAGCCTTCCTTTCAAAATTTTTCTTTTGCCAAAGATGGCAAACCTGTCTTGTTCTTTCTCAGATTCTTCTTCTTCTCCACCACTCCACTCTTCATCTTCTTCAACAATTTTCTTTTGTTTACCCTTCATAGCAGACCTAGTTCTTTTGGCTAAAGAAGATTCAGCAGTTACAGGTACAGAGGAAGACTTCTTGGAAGAAGTCTTGGAACTTTTTGGTTTGGGTGTTGGAACCTCTTCAGTTGTTCCTCTTTCTTGATGGACCAGTTCCATCTCCTCTTCTTCTTCTTCTGCAACCTCAGAACTCTCCACAATCTTTGCTTTTCCCTTCTCCCTCTTTTTCTTCCTGCTCGCTTCCAGAGCTTTTTGTAATTCTGCTTCACTTTGTTTGACCCTACTCCTGGTAGCTCTTCCCTTAGGTACTGAAGGTACAGTAGGTTTTGGGGATGACATTTTGCTTTTCTTTGTTGGCTTGGAAGCAGTTGGAGCCTTTTGTGTGGATGCTTTACGCTTCTTTGGATCATAACTGGCCCCAACCTTCTTCAGAAGATCAGCCAGAGTCTCCTCAGCAGATAAACCAGGTTCATCTTGTTGCTTGCTTAAATTAACAAGCCCTTCAGCCGCCTCCCCAGAACCACTTCCGCCTGACTTGTTGCCACCTTCATCAACACCTCCACAGATAGCCAATACTTTTTCTTTCTTATTTCCCCCCACATCACCACTGACTCCCTTTCTCTCTTTTTCTTTCTTTTTACCTCCACTTCTACTAGAATCAGCCCCCTTTACATCTCTAAAGGACCAACCAAGAAAAACCTATTTTCTACCCTTTCAACAACATCAGAGAATACCAAGCAAGAATTTACCTCACCAGGAGTTTCTTGAATATTTTCAGTGTCAGATGACCAATGTCCTTCTCCTTCGCTGGCAGAAATAAAATCATCAGACTCAGAGCTTGAGTCAGATTCTTGAGCATGACTTTCCTTCCTCTGACTAGCCTTCAATTTCTCACTTAGAGCTTTCCTTAAAGCTCCAAAGGCTACAGTTTTTCAGCTAGCATTTTCTGCCTGTGAAACCTAGGTTTTAGGGTTTTCAATAGGAGGAGTAGATGAGGATGTGTTAGAGGGAGATGCTGGTGGGGGAGTGCTTGGATTATCTTGGGGTTTAGACATGGTTCTTCGGACTATGGAGGAGTTTTTAGGGAATTTCTGAGT
>NW_017673989.1:0-2860 GCF_001879085.1 Nicotiana attenuata
CCCGTTTAATGGGTCCTAACTCCGTAAAGTTTAGCTAACGGGCTGGTCACGGGGTGTGCCAACATTCCTAATTGTTGGGCATGACCACTAGCCTGTCATGGCCTTCCCTAACTCCTCCTCTATTGCACTTACACCTACTCTTAGACTCTAAGTTCTGCCCCCCTCATATGAGCCTTGCCTTGGGGACCTTGAGTTCCCTCTGAACTTGGACATCTGAGGGCTGGCCCTTCCACACTGCACTATAATCTGATCCTGCAATGTATTTGGGTGTAAGCACTGCCTGGAGTTCATTAAGCTCCTTGGAACTTTGACACACCCAAAGATGAGAAAGTCTTTGGAAATCTGATCTTTGGAAGTTGGTTTATTTCATGTTTCAGACTAGGAGTCTAAATTAGGCTCTCCTTGGTTGGAATTTTTTATTTCTGATGTAATTTTTTACTTTTTTTCTGGATTCATTCAGGTTGTAATAATCTTGTAATAGCTTATGGGGTGTATAGTAAAAATGGGGGAGGGTCACTCATGTTATGCATATGGGGGTAGATATCATGTTTTAGGTCTTTACTTCTGCAATCACAACCTTTTCATTTATGTATCTGCATATAGAGATCCTGCCTATAAGTTGTTTCATTACTGCATATAGAGATCCTGCCTATAAGTTGTTTCATTACTGCATATAGAAATCCTGCCTATAAGTTATGCATATCGTTAGAAATCATGTATATAAGTTTCTGCATTCCTACATTAGAGACCATGTCTATAAGTTTGTGCATTCCCGCATTAGAGACCATGCCTATAAGTGTCTGCATTTCCGCATATAGAAGTCATGCCTATAAGTTTCTGCGCTTCTGCATATGCATATATCACTAGGCAAACAATCTATAGGTTAAAGAATAATCAATCGCATCCTAGATACCATGCTTATAGGATTCCTGCACTTACGTAACCGTTTTAAGAATGAGTAACGCCTAGAATTCATGCCGATAGGAGCAATCGTTTAAATCAGATTCATCCGCGAGTCTAAAATCAGTAATAATGTCGTTTAGTATCTGTAGAATTGGTTTATTTCTAAAATCAGTAATCCTTCCTTAAAATCAGTATGCTTTACCCTGTGAGATATCATGCCTATAGGTCTCACCTAGGCAAACCATTAGGTAACTAATTAACTATACCAGTCTTCAATAATTACAACCAGCAGGCAGGCCTAATTTGGACTTGTTATCTGAAAATATGTGATAAATCAGCCACCCCTTTAACGTTTAAGTTTAATTAAGGACCTAACCAGTACCTGTAAGTCATGCTAAACAATTCGTTGCTTTGAATGAGGAGGCCTATTTGAGCCTTTAATTGTTATGTGTTTCCCCTTTTACTGATTTTATGTGTTTTGTTTGTCGCACTAGACTTTTGTCCTTTTAAAACTCTGAAAAGCCAATCTCCCTTCCCTTTAGGATTAGTAGTCCCAACTGCCTCCGGTACTGATAGGATTGGGGCGGGTAATAGCATGCAATAGGTAACGAGACCATTCCGTGATTTAATACCTTAACGGGGTGGGTAAGGGTAGACATGGATATGATGACCACGCGATAACACCACGTGTATGAATGGTTACCGGGTGTTGTGTGGGGTGATCCATGTTATGTATAAACCTAGGACCCCCTCCCTCTTTATTTGTTTACTTTCTTTTCTTTCCAGAACTTTTCTTTTTAGAAAGCTATTAATTTTTCGGTTCTCTAAACTTCTTCTCTTACTTCAATCACTAAAAAGTCTCTTTTAATTATTTGATTCCAGCACTGTTTCTTCTCCAAACCTCTGCATCTTTTATTCCCTTTGTTTGATTATTTCTACCAATTATTTGACCCCCTTTTCTGCACTTGTATATCCCTTAAATAATTATGAAATCGCCTATCTCCGAACTTCAGCATGTTATTTAACTTTTATACTTCCCTTGTTTGCAATCGTTATGTGAAAGCTGTCTTGTATGTTTACTTGTTGTTTATACTTAAAGTCACAATTATAGCATGGCCGGGAACCACACTAGTGGATCTTGGGGGGTGACTAACACCTTCCCCCGGAGATAATTTCAAGCCCTTACCCATTCTCTGGTTCTTTTTATTTTTATTTTATTCTTAGTGTCCTAATGCACTCAATCATTAGGTGGCGACTCTTCTAAATTGCAAACCCGATTCCCAAAAGGAAAAGAGTTGTCCGCCCAAATGTCATAAACCCGATTTCGCGAGAAAAAGGGGGCATCGACATGCATCAACACAATCCCTGTAACATCTCACAACCAGTTAGCTCAAAATCAATCCTACACTATAATGAAGATCAAATAAAAACAAACAAAGAAAAACACATGGGTTGCTTCCCAAGAAGCGCCTGATTTAACGTCGCGGCACAACGCATGTTACCATACAATCATTTGAAATGAACAACAGCCACCACATGGCTATCATCAAACTTCCCAAGATAATGCTTGACCCGATGCCCATTCACTCTAAAAACTTCACCACTTTTGTTCTTCAAATCAAGAGCACCAAACGGGGTCACACACACTACTTCAAATGGTCCACTCCACTTTGATTTCAGCTTTCCCGGGAACAACCTTAGACGAGAATTGAATAAGAGCACCAAATCCCCCACCTTGAACTCCTTGCCCCGAGTGTATTTGTCATGAAGATATTTCATTTTATCCTTATACAGGGACGAACTAGAGTAGGCATCGAATCTAAATTCATCAAGCTCATTGAGTTGTTCCACCCGAAGATTAGCAGCTATCTCCCAATCAAGATTCAACTTCTTCAAGGCCCACATGGCCTTATGCTCCAACTCCACTGGTAGATGACATGCTTTCCCAAACACCAAC